>NC_133160.1:127073014-127376044 GCF_040802235.1 Manis javanica
TATCTATGTTCCCAACATAGGAGCACCCACATATGTGAAGCAAATACTTACAAAATTAAAAGGGGAAATAGAATGCAATGCTTTAATTCTAGGAGACTTCAACACTCCACTCATTCTGAAGGGCAGATCAACCAGACAGAATATAAGTAAGGAGACAGAGGCACAGAACAACACAATAGAACAGATGGACCTAACAGACATCTACAGAACACTACACCCAAAAGCAACAGAATACACATTCTTCTCAAGTGCATATGGAACATTTTCAAGAATAAACCATATAGTAGGCCACAAAAAGAGCCTCAATAAATTCAAAAAGATTGAAATTGTACCAACCAGTTTATCAGATTACAAAGGTATGAAACTAGAAATAAATTATGCAAAGAAAATTAAAAAATCCCACACACACATTGAGGCTTCACAACATGCTCCTAAATAACCAATGGATCAATGACCAAACAAAAACAGAGATCAAGCAATATATGGAGACAAATGACAACAATAATTCAACACTGCAAAAATCTGTGGGATGCTGCCAAGGCTGTGCTAACAGGAAAGTATATTGCAATACAGGCCTACTTCAAGAAAGAAGAACAATCCCATATAACAGTCTAAACTCACAATTAATGAAACTAGAGAAAGAACAACAAATGAGGCCCAAAGTCAGGAGAAGGACGGACATAATAAAGATTAGAGCAGAAATAAACAAAATTGAGAAGAATAAAACAATAGAAAGAATCAATGAAAGCAAGAGCTGGTTCTTTGAGAAAATAAACAAAATAGATAAACACTTAGCCAGACTCATCAAGAAAAAAAAAGAGAGTCTACACACACAAACAGAATCAGCAATCAGAAAGGAAAAATCACTATGGACACCACAGAAATACAAAGAATTATTAGAGAATACTATGAAAAATTAGATGTTAACAAACTGTATAACCTAGAAGAAATGGACAACTTTCTAGGAAAATACAACCTTCCAAGGCTAACCAAGGAAGAAACAGAAAATCTGAACAGACCAATTACCAGCAATGAAATTGAACTGGTAATCAAAAACCTACTTATGAACAAAACCCCTGAACCAGATGACTTCACCGCTGAATTTTATCAAACATTTAGTAAGACCTAATACCCATTCTCCTTTAAGTTTTCCAAAAAATAGAAGAGGAGGGAATACTTCCAAACATTCTATGAGGCCAGTATCATTCTAATACCAAAACCAGGCAAAGACACAGAAAAGAAAGAAAATTACAGACCAATATCCCTGATGAGCATAGATGCAAAAAGACTCAACAAAATATTACCTAACCGAATTAAAAAGTACATCAAAAAGATAATACATCATGATCAAGTAGGATTTATTCCAGGGATGCAAGGATGGTGCAACATTCGAAAACCCATCAACATCATCCACCACATCAACAAAAAGGACAAAAACCACATGATCATCTCCAAATATGCTGAAAAAGCATTTGACAAAATTCAACATCCATTCATCACAAAACTCTCAATAAAATGGGTATAGAGGGCAAGTACTGCAATATAATAAAGGCCATGTATGATAAACCCACAGCCAACATTTTACTTAACAGTGAGAAGCTTAAAGTTTTCCTTTTAAGATCGGGAGCAACACAAGAATTCCCGCCTTCCCCACTTTTATTCAATTTTAGCCACGACAATCAGACAACACAAAGAAATAAAAGGCATCCAAATTGGAAAGGAAGAAGTTAAACTGTCCCTGTTTGCAGATGACATGATATCATACATAAAAAACCCTAAAGAATATCCACTCCAAAACTACTAGATCTAATATCTGAATTCAGCAAAGTTGCAGTGTACAAAACTAATACACAGAAATCTGTGGCATTCCTACACACTAACAATGAACTAGGAGAGAGAGAAATCAGCAAAACATTTCCATTCACAGTTACATCAAAAGAATTAAATACCTAGGAATAAACCTAACCAAGGAAGTGAAAGACCTATACTCTGAAAACTACAAGATACTCAAGAAAGAAATTAAAGAAGATACCAATAAATGGAAACACATCCTGTGCTCATGGATAGGAAGAATGAATATTGTCAAAATGGCCATCCTGCCTAAAGCAATCTATAGATTCACTGAAATTCCTATCAAAATACCAACAGCATTCTTCAACAAACTAGAGAAAATCATCCTAAAATTCATATGGAACCACAAAAGACTTCGAATAAACAAAGCAATCCTGAGAAGAAAGTATAAAGCAGGGGGAATTATGCTCCCCAACTTCAAGATCTACTACAAAGCCACAGTAATCAAGACAATTTGGTACTGGCACAAGAACAGACCCATACACCAATGGAACAGACTAGAGAGCCTGATATAAACCCAGCCATATATGGTCAATTAATATATGATAAAGGAGCCATGGACATACAATGGGGAAATGACAGCCTTTTCAACAGCTGGTGTTGGCAATACTGGACAGCTAAATGTAAGAGAATGAAACTGGATTATTGTTTAACCCCATACACAAAAGTAAACTTGAAATGGATTAAAGATTTGAATGTAAGTCATGAAACCATAAAATTCTTACAAGACAACATAGGCAAACATCTCCTGAATATAAGCATGAGCAACTTCTTCCTGAACCCATCTCCTCGAGAAAGGGATACAAAAGCAAAAATGAACTCATGGGACTACATCAAGCTAAAAAGCTTTTGTACAGCAAAGGACATCATCAATAAAATGAAAAGGCAAATATATTTATATATGACATATCCAACAAGGGGTTAACATCCTAAATATATAAAGAACTTACATGCCTCAACACCCAAAAAGCAAATAACCTGATTAAAAAATGGGCAGAGGATATGAGGAGACAGTTCTCCAAAGAAGAAATTCAGATGGCAAACAGACACATCTTCTGCTCCACATCACTAATCATCAGGGAAATGCAAATTAAAACCACAGTGAGATATCACCTCACACCAGTAAGGATGGCCAGCATCAAAAAGTCTAAGAACAACAAATGCTGGTGAGGATGCAGAGAAAGGGGAACCCTCCTACACTGCTGGTGGGAAGGTAAGCTAGTCAAACCATTTTGGAAAACAATATGGAGGTTCCTACAAAAACTAAAAATAGAAATACCATTTGACCCAGGAATCCCACTCCTTGGAATTTACCCAAAGAATACAACTTCTCAGATTCAAAAAGACATATGCACCCCTATGTTTATTGCAGCACTTTTTACAATAGCCAAGATATGGAAGCAACCTAAGTGTCCATCTGTAGATCAATGGATAAAGAAGGTGTGGTACATATGTACAATGGAATACTATTAAGGCATAAGAAAGAAACAAATCCTACCATTTACAACAACATGGATGGAGCTGGGGGACATTATGCTCAGTGAAATAAGCCAGGTGGAGAAAGACAAATGCCAAATGATTTCCCTCATTTATGGAGTATACCAATGAAGCAAATCTGAAGGAATAAAATGGCAGCAGACTCACAGACTACAGAATGAAGTAGTGGCTATCAAAGGGGAGGGTTGTGGGAGGGCGGGTGGGGAGGGAGGGAGAAGGAGACTAAGGAGTATTATGTTTTGTTACATATGGTGTGGGGGGTCACAGGGAGAACAGTGTGTCACAGAGAAGGGACATAGTGGATCTCTGGCAACTTGCTGCACTGATGGACAGTGACTGCATTGGGGTATGGGTGGGGACTTGATAATATGGGTAAATGTAGTAACCACATTGTTTTTTCATGTGAAACCTTCATAATAGTGTATATCAATGATACCTTTAAAAAAAAAGAAAGTATGTTGCAAACACCACATCAAATTCAAATATATCTTCATGTAACCAGTAAGAACCAATATGTATTCACCCATACAATGAAAGCATCATAGTATTTAGTAGATATAATGCTGACATAATAAATAATAGCTAATAGATACAGTCCATATAAAAATTTCCCAAGAGCCTCATGAATGTCTCCTTAGATTTTTTCAACTATAAACCAACCAAGCATTACGCATTGCATGTGATTTCATGTCTCCTAAATATCTAGTGTCCTTAATTACCCCCATAGTGGAATGAATTGTGGCTCCAGAAAGATATGTTCATGTCACAGAACCTTGAATGTGACCTCACTTGGAAAAAAGGGTATTTTCAGGCATAATTAAATTAAGTCTTTATAGAAGAGATTATGTTGAATTATCCAGGTGGGTCCTTACTCAAATGACAAGTGTCCTACAAGAGAGAAAAGAGAAGACGAAGTAAAGGGAAAGGCCATGTGAAGACAGAGGCAATGACTGGAGTGACGTAGCACCAGTAAAGGAATAGCTGGAACCACCAGATGCTGTGGGAGGCAAGGAAGGATTCTACTCTAGAGCTTCCTTGTAAGGGGAGCATGGCTCTGGTGTAACCTTGCTTTTTGACTTCTGGCCTACAGAACTGTGAGAATAAATTATGTTGCTTTAAACCTCTGAATTTAAGTTAACTTGTTAGGGCAGCCCTAAGAAACTAATGCACACCCAACCTTTTAAATTTCAATGTTGTATTTCATGACGCTAACTTTTTTTTCAAACCCGTCACTGTTGTCTAGTATAATGTGTCAAGTCTATATTTACTTCATTATTTTCTCATGATTAGAGGGGCTAGATATCTATGTATCTATCATCTTTTATTGCAATTCTTGAGTAGGAATGACCTATCCCTTTTTCCACTCTTTCAATTTTTTTTCAATCATTTATATGTGTCAGTATGAACACATGGATAGTTATTTTAATACTTGGGTCATAACCCATTATAATTATCATGATCATTTCCTCAGGATATCCCAGATTTGAGTATTAGGAGTTCTCTCATGTTGGCTTCTCTATCCCTCTGGATATGTCCCTGGTGCTTTATTTTGGGGCATCTTCTTAGTTGTTGACACTAAGATCCTTCTGAATCATTTTGGATTTTCTCTGCTGGAGTTCTAGAATCAGCCATGTCTCTAAAGAACCTTGGTTTCCTTTATTAAAGAATGGCACATAGAAACTAGAATATAGCATTGGATGTGCTTGTTGTTATACGTATCTATATATATTTCAGCATATATCTGAAAAATAATATACATATACATATACATCAAAATGAGTTTATACTAATATCTGCAATTCTAATTGCACCAAAGAGTTCTTTATACTTTACCACCTGCTTACTTGCAAAATCTTTCCTACTTATTTTCAAACTAGTACTCAAACTAGAAAGAGGAACTTGACTTTGATATAGTTAATTGATTCAATCCTATTATACATGTAAAGTGGTTTTAAAATTTCTAATGTGTTTCTCTGTGGGTTGGGTGAGCAATGCACTTTATATTACAATGTTTATGGACATTTTATTTTGTCAGTATCTTTATAGAATCCAGTACAAATAAAATCTATATTTATATAAATCAGTGATACTGTAGTTACCCTTGGGTGGCAGATAGAGACCCCACCTCAGCCTCAAATGACTCCAATGTTAACACTGATAACACCACACATGTACCAAGTGGATATGAAGAGATTTGTTGCTCACATAATGAATTTTTCTGGGGAGAACAGGGCTGACATCCCAGCAAGTCCAAAAATTTGCTTGAGAGAAAAAGGAAGGACAACTATTCTTTTTTTTTTTTTTTTTTTTTTTTTTTTTTGTGTGTGTGTGTGTGTGTGCATGGACACATGCACTTAGGGTATGGGGTTTGGCTGAGGGTCCCCATATGGTTATAGGCTGGGGTTTACAAGGTTTCCACTTTCCATTAGTGTCAAGGGACAGAAAATGTGGGCTTTCTTATCAGCTTGTGTGGATGTGGAACAAGAGAGGAAGACAGAGTGGTGGGGCTTGAAAGTGGACAGCAGTCTAACATTAAAAATGGATTCAGACTTCATTATAATCAACATTTTCCCCCTCCCCATATTGAGATTGTATCATACATTTGTAGTAGAGTTGGATTCTATCCCAGGATCTCCCAATATCTTGGTTGATTTTCCACTTTGTTTACATATATTACAGTTCATAATTCATTGATTTCTCCATCATTTTTCTTTCAATTTAAATATATCATTATATATAAAGTGGATTTCATGTAGAAAGCATACAGTTTGGGCTTGCTTTTTATCCAATTTGATACTTCTGTCTTCTATTTTTAGATCAGTTTTTGGTCATAAAATATTTGTAAAATACAACTTTTTAATCATTTTACATGTATAATTCACTTGCACTAATTAGTGATTTTGTGACTTATAATAAGAAATCTATATTTAAGCTTTGTCTCCCTTCCTGGCACAGAGATCCTAAAACCTCTGAAACTTCTTAAGTCATGAGAGCCATCAGGCTGTCTTATTTAGTTAATGAGGTGACCTTTTAGAAAGCGTCCAGGTAACTGAAGTCTAGAGGCTGGTTGCAGGAGAACCGAGTGTGTGCTCAGAGGGTGGAACTTCCAGTCCTTGCACACCCCTCCCCCACCTTCAGGGAGGGAAGAGGGACTGGAGATGGAGTTCAGTCACCAATGGCCAGTGATTTTATCAACCATACCTATCTAATGAAGCCTCCAAAAGAAAGGGGTTCAGAGAGTTTCTGAGTTAGTGACCCCTCTCAAGTACCAGGTAGGATGTGAAAGCTTCTCACACTTTCTCCATACCTTGCCCATGCTATACTTCTCTTCCACCCAGCTGTTCCTGAGTTATATACTTTTATAATAAAAGTAATCTAGTAAGTAAAATATTTCTTAGTTCTGTGAGCCGCTCTAGAAAATTAATGAGACCCAAGGAGATGGTCATTGGAACCTCTAATTTATAAGTGATGGTTAGAAGCACAGGCTACCATCTGAACCTATGATTGATATCTGAACTTGGGGAGTGGGTGGGCAGCCTTGTAGGACTGAGCTCTTACTATACCCAGGTAGATAGTGCCAGAATTGAGTTGAATTGAAAAACACCAATCTAGCACCAGAGAATTGTTTGGTATGGGGGAAAATCTCCACACATTGTCATTGGTTGTCAGAATAAATGGCCTTCACAGTATTATGCAATCATCACAACTATCTCCAAAACTTTTTCATCTTCAAAACAGAAGCTCTACCCATTTATTAAGCAGTAACTTCCCATCCCCTGCCTTCCCAGTCCCTTGTAACTGCTAATCTGTCTCTTTATAAATTCTAGATACTTCATCTAAACAGAATCATATACTATGTATGTTCTTGTGTGTGGCCTATTTCACTTATCATAATGTTTTCAAGGCTTAAGCATATTGTAGCATCTATCAGACCTTCATTCTTTTTATAGATGAATGATATTCCTTTGTGTATTGTAGGGGTCAAGGGCAGGCCACCCCAAGGTGTGCCACAATGCATATTGATTACTTTGAATTACAACTGGAGAAACAGCAGAAGCAGAAGGGGTTCTCTGACCTCCCATCCCCATTTCTCTGGCCTCAGGGAATTCAAGGCCAAAGTAGCCTATATAAACAAACCACACTACTTTCTACTAATTTACCAGCCCAGCCCAAATGCTGTTTAGAATTCCTTGCTAACTGAAGCTCCCAAACTGAAGTTCTCTTAGTTCTGTCAACTCCTCACAGATTGGTGTTTGTCTAAAATGTATAAAAGCTGCATGCCTTCATCATTTCTTTGGGTCTCAGTTGTATTATTGGGTCTCCATATGTGTATAATTAAACTTTGGTTTGTTTTTTTTTCCTGTTGATCTGTCTCATGTCAATTGGATTCCTAGAACTGCTAGAAGAGCCTTGAAGGACAGAGGAACATTCTTCCTCCCCAGACAAATAGACCACATTTCATTTATCCTTTAATCTGTTGATGGACACTGGGTTGTTTCATAGGACACTGTCCTATGAATAATGCTGTTATGAATGTTAGCCGACAAGTGTCTGTTTCCATCCCTGCTTTTAAAAATTAGGAGTACATACCCTGGAATGGGATTGATGAGTCATTATGGTGATTCCAAGCTTAACTTTCTGAAGAACTACTTAACTTATTTCCATAGTGGCTGCTTTACTTTTTTTATTTTTTTATTTTTTTATTTTGGTATCATTAATCTACAATTACATGAAGGAGATTATGTTTACTAGGCTCCCCCTTCACCAAGTCCCCCCCACATACCCCTGCACAGTCACTGTCCATTAGCATAGTAAGATACTGTAAAATCACTACTTGTCTTCTCTGTGTTGCATTGTTAATACAACTAGATCCATATTGCCAATCTGTTTTTTTAAAAAACATTTTTCTGCCTTCTTTGGTTTAATTGAGCTATTTGTGATTCCATTTTATGTCTACATAGAGAGGGACTATGTACTTACAAATTCATGCTATACCGCAAATGTTGTTCCCTTCTGTTAACCTGTATTAATAAAATATGATTTTTATATACAGTAGTGGTAGACACTTCATGATGCTTATCAGGTAATAAAATATGTTTTGCAGTTCTCCACTTTCATCTAATGGATGCAAACAAATGACACAAACTATTTTGAGACTTTCCACCCACCATTCTTGTCCTATATAATAGCTTATTATTGATGAACGTGGTTACTCCAGAGCATCTTAGGTCAGGAAATGAAGATCAATTGCATGCATATTTGACATTGCAAAATGGATTTAGATTAATATAGTATGCTACATTAGAATTTAGCTAACTCTGGTAGAAATAGGTTTAAAAACATTTTTTTGACCAAGATGTCATGTGCCTCTTAGGGAATACTTAAAAGGATATTTATATATGATGATGATGATAATGACACTCCCAATTATTGATCATTTTTAATTGATCATTTTAAATGTGCTTAATATATTATAGTTCTTAACTCATTTAATCTTGAAAAATTTAACAGCAAAATTGGGACTCAAATATTTTATTTGGTTAAGAAGGTTAAATAACTTGCCTTTAGTGTCCAGTAAGTATGACAGAGAAGATAGGAACGTACCCTATGTGACTTCAGATACACTGTTTTAAGCATCTGCAGTGCTATGAACCAAACCAACTTAGTGCCTTTCAGAATTTGGAGATGAATGATGTACAGGAATACTAATACATCACAGGCATAATCACTGTATAACAAATCTTAATTACTTTTGAAAATATTAATTTATTAGTATTAACATCCAAATTGTTCTTAAAATATTGCTTTAACTTGGGTAATTTTAAAGAAGTCCTTGAACAACTAGGTAAAGGCAACGAGAGGGGAACTTTTATTATGTAGGTGTATGCTCATATCAGAGAATTTCTTATTCTTTATTTTTATGTGACTTATCTCCTCAATAAACAAAGAACAATTTCTTAACTCCTTTCTAATCTATGACTTAAGTCTGAATTCTATAATAATTATATATGATTAATTAATATGAAATGGAATTTTTTATATTATTAGTTAACCAATATAAGTCTGTTTTATCCCTCATTCTGTGTTGGTAATAGGCCAAACTTTCAAACCATTCAAAAGCAAAAACTCTGTTTTTCTCAGGGAAAGCAATAAGAATTGACAGTGACACACATGAAGAAAATCATTACAGAATGGAACCAAGAAATCAGTTTCAGAACCGTTTGTATCTGCCCAGTACATACTGCACAAATTCAATTTGACTGCAATAACCCACCTCCATTCTATGCTGATGGTGCCTATGTGATTAAAGGAACTTTTTGGCATACTACACCAACTTTATCAGCAGCATTTTTATAGTACTGCAGAATCTAGAGATGGACCTGACTCCCCAAATTATCCCATTGATTTCTTAACTGATTCTCTAGCTTCCATTCAGAAGACTTACCTTGTATTCTAGAAAAAGAACTTATTTCATAATTTCCCTGAGAACATTCCCTATATTTCATGCCATTCTCACATATTCTATTTCATGTTCTCCAGTATATGACCATATAAAAATTAACACACAACCAAAAGAGACAGGGAGGGATTAAAGCTAATTCTTATTTTGTATATAATGATCCTCAATATTTTCCAAGAGAATTTTCTTCATTTACCAAGCTTGAATTCATTCTCTGTGCTAAAATTACAACAGCTATTGATGTTTAACATTTATTTTTTGGTTCTTCTTTTGCTCCAATAAATCAACCAGGGGTTGCTTCCTATGAGGACTGAGTCCCTCTATTTGATTAAAAACCACAAATATGGGGGAAAAAAACATGGATACTAGAAGGACTTAATCAGATTTGCATAAAGTAATGAAGTAAAGAAACATTTCCTCAAGTAAATCATTTGAAAAATGATGAGTTCTTTAAGTATATATAAGAAAAATAAATAAAAATACATAGGAGACAATGGCAAAGCAGGTTAAGTTGAAAAAAAAAAGTCGGTGAGAAAGAAATGAGCCATATGGCCAAAATATTTAGTGAAAAAAAGTTAAGAGAAAATGATGACCAGCAGGGTTAGGGGAGAGTTATGAACTAAGCTACTTGAAATCTAGATTCACAGTGCTGATGCCATCTGAACTGGAAAATGCTTAGGTTAAAATATACACCAGCAATTACAGCCTTCTAGCTCTGTGATCTTCAAGGTTAAACATGTGATTTTTTAGTATTTTCCAGGATTAAAACCTAAAATTATAATATACTTATATCCTCATTTTAATTTTTATTTAAATGACAGATCACAAAAAATTTTAAAAACTTAAAGTTTTTACTTAATTATATAAAATCTGCCTTTTTTTTTTTGCATTTTGCATAAAGCCTATTTGAGCTTTACTCTTGACAAAAATGCCAGAATCTTGGTTTCTAATAATGGCTTTGGTTGATTAAAGAAAGTTCTTTGTTGTTCAACTGGTAAATAACTGCCTAACCTGGATCTAGTATGTAATAGAGAAAATGAACATCCACCTCATGAAATAATAATAGCTAACATTTTTGAGCACTTAATATTTATCAGTGTCATTTTACTAGAAATTATTATATGTTCCTAAATATTTGTTGGTTCAGAATCATTCTCTACATATGATTTAGAACTTCACTCCAGCTGTATTCACCTTCTACACTCATTCCAAAAGCTTCCCTTAGAGCTACAATTCCAATAATTTATGAACTTCTTCAGATTTTGTCTGTGTTTAAATTCTACTTTGACATATTTTTTTCAAGATACAGTGTGTACATGTCTAGATTCCTTGAAAGATTATTTGAATTACAAAGCATTTTACTAGTGCTCTTTTAACACTTTTAAATACTGGTTTTCTATGAATACTTTCTTTTTTTAAGGTTTCAATTCATGTTGAATTAGATATGATAAAAGATTCACATTCATTTCAGAAGTGATGCAGTCCTCCTTTTGAGTGTAAATATCTTTAGAAAATCATATTGGAATCCTAAAGAGATAGCAAGCAAGATACTTTCAACATTTCCTTTTTTATAGCATCTAGAGTTTTATCTGCAACTTTTGGAACCCAATTGTCCCAGTTCTGCTGAAGGTGTATGATGGCCTGTCATGGATCAAAGACACTATTTCTGATAAGTCACTAGATTTTGCTTTTTTTCAGAAACTCCATACCATGGGGACTATACTGAACAGCATTTCATTGATTTAGTAGAATGTCATCTCAAACATAACAAAACTGGAAGACTAGAATAGCTGAGCATCAGCCACAGTTCAAAAAAATGATGTCTTAATACTAAAATCTGCATATAATCATTAGGACAATTCTAGTCAAGGTTGGGCGGTATGACGTTGCTCCCAAATTTTATCGATGTAGACTATTTTGCAAATGCCATTTGTCTAACCACAAAATTTTATCTGGTCAGATGTAAAAAATAAAGATTTTTCTAAAAATAACAACTACAAGTAATTTCCTTTTTTCTTCTACTTCTCTTCCCTTGAAGGGGCCAAGTAGACAGTATGGGGTACGGGTCTGCAATACAGCCAAGGACATGGTGAGACTGACAAAGTGGAGTGCCAAGGAGTTGGTGGTGGGCTGGGGCTGAGCAGGCAGTGGTTTGGCCAGCACTTGAGGAAATGAGTGAGGTCAGGAGGCTGGGAGTATCTAGAGTATTGAGCTACTAAGTTAATATGCCAAGATACTAGGAGACAGGATTCTCACTACCACAGAAGGGATTTACAAATATTAAAAGGGAGAAGGTGTTACAATGCACTTAGTGGTATTGCTGTGAATAGAGCACCACAGATTTATATGTAGAAATAAATACATGTATTTATGTATGTATGTGTAATTATATATATATATGTATCTTTGTCATCTGAAGGGCCTAGGTTCTATGATACATCTGTAGCAATGAAGACACTAAATGCATAGATCTTGGTCTCTAAATACCATCCTCAACTAAAAGAAACCAAGTCTCCTTCAAGAAATGGCTGAAGGGCTGATTTCAAGCAGGGAAAGTACAATGAAACTGGAACACATTTTTATGACAGAAATTAAGGTTCTCAAAAAAGTACGGAGACATGGGCAAATGAGACAAAAGTAAGTTTGAAGGGGCTCCTAGTTAGTAAATTTAGGGAAATTTCTGTAATGAAAACTATCAGTAATAATGGCTTATATCACATTGCATAAAATCATAACTCATGACTCCAGCTATAAATAAATCACTGAAAATTGTATGCAGCTAAAGGAAATCTCATCTTATGTTAGAATCACAATACATATAGGGAGAATGAGAGAAATATAAAATAAATCACTATAATGGATGTTGATTCAGGCAGGGAGCATAAATATTTGTAAAACTAGAGGGTGGAAGTTTGATCATAGAATATTAAGGTGAATTTATAGTAATTTCCACTCAAACATTTAAAGGTTACACAAGGAACATCCATGTCAATTTGGTAGAGAAAATTTGCAGACACGCACAACTTAGCCAGTCGATTGGAGTCATGACGACAGTTGGGGGTGGGAGAAGTCCTGTTCTTAAGATGTGATGAGCTGAAAGCCACAGCATCGCCCTGTGGTATTCTTCTCAAAGTCATGAACTAATTATTCTGTAAATGTGGAAATATTCAACAGAATATGACTGAAGGAAATCCTACAGATGGAAGGCCATACATTTCTTAAAAGTCTAGGTCATAAAAGACAGTACAAGACTGGGGAAATGTTTCAGTCTTGAAATTAAAGGCTTGAAATTTGAATCCAGAAATCAAAGAAGAATGAACAGACATGAAAACACAATGCATGATCCTAGATTAGATTTTGGGTAAGAAAGGAGAAAGAGACATTGTTGGACTGTGAGCAAAATTTGAATGGAATCTATGGATTGCATGATACAATGGCATTAATGTTGATTTCCAAATTTGCATGATTGCATTAATGGTTATCGTTACGTAAGAGAATGTCTTGTTTTTGTAGAATATGCACCATAACAATAAAGACTGATGGAGCATCATGTCTGGAACTATTTTCAATGGTTCAAAAAGGGAAGAATGATAATAGGTGTGTTCATGTTGGGAAATAATTGTCCATGGTCTTTCTTTGAATTTCTATGTATCTTGAGAATGATTTTATCCCCATACTATCTTTGCAAGGATGTTTGTATAACAAATAACTGTGGAAGACAGAGATAATGTCTCCTTTTCCTGGGCAGAGGGAAGGTTTGTTTTATGACCAGGATAAATTTAATGTATCCTTCTCAGATAAAGGTTGGACAAGTATAGCCCCCCTATGAGATGGAGGCTTTTCTAGATTTGAGATTACTCCATTGTAATAAAGACCCACTATGTGTGCATTATCTATCTGGGCCTGCCTTCTCATAATCACCATCCTCATCCCTGTTGTATTGAGCAAAAGAAACCCATGGGAACATGAAGCTAATACTTCCTGTTGTGTTTTGATTAATAAAGTCTTAATGAACAATAATTAAGTCTCTGACCCAAAAGTGTCTTGACTTCTGCAGCATGTATGAGACTGTGACAAGGTGACTTGTTAACTTGCAAGCAGGATAAAATCTCAGGCCCTTCATAAATTCTTGGCATTTATATGCTGTGAGTGAAAAAATGTGGTAAAATATACTCACCTGGGGAATCTGGGTGCAAACTATACAAAATTTCCATTGCAACAGTTTTTGTAAGTATAACTGTTTTGCAACCTTTATGCCATTTTTAAATTATTTCAAATACAATTATATAAAAAAACAAATTTATTTTAAGATAAAATAAAATTTCTGTATTTTTAACTACAGAAAAGTCCCTGAAAATTCATTTAAACCTTAAGGTATTCTTTATTCTGCATATATGCAGGCCTTATCTATCCACCAAAACAGAGCCAGATCAGTCGGAAAGCTGTTGGGCGGTTCTTCTGCCCTGGCCTATAATATATATGTTACACTACTTTTCAGCCTGCCCATTTCTATTTTCAAAACTAAGTATCTTACTACCATTTAAACTATAATGAACATCTAGAGACTTGTGAATATCAATGACCATCTGGGAATTTATTTGCATTTCAATTTCTTAATAAACATGCAATATCATTTAAACAAAACACAAGCAAAACACAGATGCAGGTGGAGAATGAGCTGACGTCTATAATGCTAATGTTTTTATTTTTCTTCCCTTTGTAACCACTCGGAAGTATACAGACATATCTTCAGATATTTTCATAATGTCATAATTGTTTTTTAGTCAAGAAAAATATTGTCCTCAGAAAATATATCCTAAATATTAAACATGAAATATTAATATTTTAATTTAGCACTTATTAGGAGTAAAATATCCAAGGTGACAGTATAGTAATTAAAATTTGGGATCCGAAAGCATTGTTTTTGGAATTTGATCTTATGTATGTTACTTAACTTCTTTCATCCTCTTTTTTCTCACTGTAAATTGAGCATAATATTAAGGTCATGGAATATGTAAATATCTGGTACACAGTAAGATCTTAGTATGTCACCTTTTGTCCCACCTGCCTACATTTCCCTTTTTTTACATATCCAAAAATCTAGAAATTCATGGAAAATATATATTCTAATATATATTCATATATATTCTAATATATATTCACATATATATACACACACACACATATATAAATCTAATTTCCATAAAAGGTAATTCTAATTTGGCACAGGAAGAAATCTCTTTCTTTTCCTAGGTCTCTTGTCCAGAATTTTCCATGTGAGTGAATTCTGACCTGGATGACTGAGGCTGTCCAAAAGCAGCCACCAAGTTGAAGAGAAGAATAAGCTTGGGAGAGTAGTAGGCCATTGTAAGAATTCAAATTTGTCTTTTTATTGTTAACAAAAATGTCAAGCAATTTCTTTTGTTGACTTTTAAGACTGATAGATGGTTTGTGATAGAATCCAAACCTGAGTGCCACCATAAGAAGAAGCCCACCCACCATCTCAGAGAGACCTGGTTTCATATTACCTAGGCTATAAGCATTTTCCAGAGGACATGTCAGCAAGCCACAAGCCCACCTTTTCCCTGACCCCTTCCCTCACAGAAAGCCCACCAAAAACCCTGGCCATAAAAAGCCCCTTAACCTGTTAGAGACTCTCTTTCCTTTGTTCTGCTGGCCAGCACAGAGAGGTCCCTCTCAGGTTCAGCAATAAGCCTGCTTGGACTGTTGAGTTCGCATCCCCTTTTTCTCTCATCTATCCCCTCCTTTCTTTCATCTATTCCCTCTATCCCTTTCAGTTTGTGTCCAGAGTATGGCTTTTCTCTTTTTTTTCTTATTCTCTTTTTTCCTTATTAAGAACTCATGGTATTCTTATTTTTAAAAATCATTTTCATTTTTGATTACTCCAATATGAATTGTCTTTTATTCCCAAAGTATTGACATTCCCCAAATTAACATTTCCTCAGAGCCAGAGCAAAAAGGGTGCCTGCTTCATTCCTTCAACTCCTGCCTTTGTGAATTTTGATTTTGTGCCTCTAGGGAGGCACGAGGGAGGGGGGGTAAATAAGGTTATTCATTCCAAATAAAATCACCACACATTTGTTAACTATAGCCCTTAGGAAAAAAAATTCACATTAAATTTTCAATGTGTTAAAAGCAACTGCACGTGAATATACTTATGTTTATTGGGTTCCCTGACCCTTTGAGTGGCAGCCAGAGTAAACATAAAAGAACTTCAGAGTTTATTGTAGAGGTAAAAAGAACAAAAGTTAAACATGTTTTAAAAATCCAAACGAAGCTTAATTGATCGGTGGCCATTAATGGCCTTAATTAACATATGCTCCTTTCATTATATCAAAGAGTAAGCTTTCAGAATGAAAATAAATAGAACTTCTATTCATTAAATAATTCACTAACTTTCTTGCTTCAAACATTATCCAATATTCAGTCATTAGCTGTGAAATACCTATGACAAAATTCAACTGCTCAGTATTACAAGATGTTTTTGTTTTAAATCAAGCCTTGCTGAATCTTAAGTAAAAAAAAAAAGTCTTTTAAGTAGATTTTTCTTTCAACATACAAATAAAATAATTGGACTCAAGAAAAAATAAATACCTCTTAAACAGCTCAAATTTACTCTGACTCTGTAAATCCAGTCCCAATTCCTGAAAATACAGATAAATGCAAATATTTTCAAAGCCTTAAATGATACTTTGTGCAACAAAACAGTTGAAGTTGCTGTGTGAATTTCAAATATACTCTATTTTTGATACACTATAAATGAGACTAATTTGGGCTAATTAAATAAGTCAGCAATCTCTCAGTCTGATTTTAAAAGCATTATTCTCAGTGTAAAAATATTTTTCCATGCACTTTTCTCCTGGTGGCTTCTACTAAAATTCCTCTCTTTTGCAAGACTCGTCTTTAAATTAAATGCTATTCACTTACATCATTTTTAACTTTCCAAATGAGATTTTTTTAAAGAATAGTTTTAAACAGGAAAGAAGGGCAGAAAAAATACAGGATGAGGCAGGAAATGAGAAAGTGAAGAAGGATAAAGGACAGGGAAGGAAAAGAGGAAGAGGAAGGAAGGAAGGAAGGAAGGAAGGAAGGAAGGAAGGAAGGAAGGAAGGAAGGAAGGAAGGAGGGAAGGAGGGAGGGAGGGAAGGAAGGAAGGAGGGGAGGAGAGAGATTGCAGGGAACAAGTATGGATCAGAATCATGAGGAAAGGGCTTCCCAGATTCATTGTGGTTAATCTTTCCAAAAATATTAACTCAATTCTCAAGAAAACTACAGCATCAGAATTCTAAATAAATCTATATTTCAAAGCTAAAACTTCAAATTTGAAAAGTAACAGGAAATTGTGCTCATAACTCAGAAACACTGCCATCTGCTGACCAAATCAATTGATAAAGAATTTTACTCTGCAAACGTACAACCAACAACGTTAATTCTGTAAGGCATACTGTGAAACTTGCAACAAGTCACTGATATAAAGATATTTACTTACAAATACAACCAAATTGGAGAAATATGAAGTATGATAAAGTACAAAAGGAAACATTTTGGTTTAGAGGAAAAATGCAATTATCATTTTAATTAGTAACTCAAACCACAGCATTTTTCTAAGTTGAAGCACTAATGTAAGAGATTTTTTTCCAAAAGTTCATTATTCGCCAGAAGTCAGTTTCAGCATTCAAGAAAACATATCTAGTTGATGAGAGCACAAAGGAAATTGTCAATATCCTAATGTATGGTTCCATTTCTTTCCTATGCCATCCTTCTTCTCACATTAATCAGGGGATATAAGTAAGAAACTGCAGATTTTAAAATATACTTGTGACGTAAAGGCACTGTTTTCTGGTAGATCATGTTGGGTAAACATATAGGTTATTTCCATAGCTTGTAAGAGTGATCACAATATTTATTTACCAGCAATGCTTCTTCTTATGAGTGTTAGTAATTTGGGGAGTTCCTGATTGACCTGCCCTTAAGGCAAGATCTGCCTTGGCAGATGTGAGACTAATATATTTATTCTGTGCAGAATTTTGTCCCATTCTACATTTCCAGCTTTATCTCTTGTCTTGCCCTTTATACTCCAGTTACAGGAATTTGCTTGCAGCTCGAAAGAAACTTCATGATATTTCACCTCTGTGCCTTTGTGCAAACTGCTGTCTGTGTCTATGATGTAGTTATCCTGAGAATGTTCTGTCTGGCCTACAAACACTGAAAAGGCCAAATTTCTTGACTTATTTCTCTCCAGATAATGCATGCCTGGCTGGTACTTTATTAAAAATTTCCCTAAATTTTTGGAATCATGTAACATTTTCCTGTTCCTCGTTATTTTTGTAATTACAGAGAATTTTCTATAGAAATTACTGACAGTATGTTGGGTTGGTAACTTGGACTAGTCTGTTGTATACAGTTTAAAATATTATTTCATGTTTACATTTTGCCCCTCTCCCAACTAAACTGTAAGTACCTTTGGGATTTGGTCCATTTCAGACTAGCATGTTGCCCACCAAACTGAACATTAAATTCCTATTAAATATTATGTTGCCATATAATCTCAGCTACATTATTAAAAAAACAAAATCCCAGTTTGATATACCAAGTATTATAATCCAGGGATTTTAAAAAATGTGAGTGGTACAAAAAGAAGAGGATGAAATAAATCTTTTGGGGGAACTTCTTTCTTGAAAATGAGACTCAAAGTGTAACTCAGAATATAATGGATTTACACAAGGATCCTCTATAGATTAAAAAGATAGTAACTGCACTAGTGGGGATGAGGATTTTAATAATATGGGTAACTGATGAACCACTGTGTTGTATACTTGAAACCAATATAAGATTATGTATCAATGATACTTCAATTAAAAAAAAAAGGAACAGGAAAATGTATATTTGGTCTGATAACTAGCAAGTAGTAACATACTTTTTTATTTTTCATTTTTGATGCTCCATATGGGACAGGTATTGGTTGATGCATGTTGAGGATCCTGAATTATAAAACTTTAGAACATGAAGGTGGCCCTTTATAAGGAGAATATAATATAGTAATTGTTTCCTGCATGTTTGGTCATCAGGTATATAAATTTAGCCAAGTCTCTCAAAGTTCTTTGAGAAAGGAATATCAGAGATTGACCAATTTATTTTCTTAATACTCATTTTCAAAGTATTTATGGAGGTCAGTACTGGGCACTTAATAAGCAAGACAAGAGGCAATTATTGCACTCTTCAGTGAGAAGCGTAGTAAGTTTTACCTGGTCGAATGTCTCCTGTTTGCCAGGTCAGAAACTTTTAGCATAATGGGACCAGGTATCAGAGGCACTGCTATTATATACTAATAAAATTCATAATAATCTAGGAAGTCTTATAATCCTTCACTTTTCTCACTTTCAGCAAATTTTTAATGTTTAGATTAATCTGAGAAATTTTTGAATGAAAGGAAGCAGGCTGATCCTTACCAAGTAGACATATAGTACCAAGTTTCTTTCATTTTCTTTTACTGTGAAAATATTTACAATGAGATCAATCCTCTTAACAAAATTTTTTAAGTACACAATAAAGTATTGTCACCTATAGGTACAATATTGCACAGCAGATTTCTAGAATTTATAATGAACATTTATATCCTTTGAATAACAACTCCCCACTTTCTCCTCCCCCCAGTCTTTGGAAACCAAGGACTGTTTCTATGAGTTTGACTATTTTAGATGCTTCATCTAATAGGAATCATGTAGTATTTGTCCTTGTGTGACTGGCCTATTTCACTTAGCATAATGCCGTAAAATTCACCCATGTTACCCCATATGACAAGATTTCCTTTTTTAAAACTGAATAATATCCCATCATATGTATATACCACATTTTCTTTATTCATTCATCCATTGATGGACATTTATATTGTTTCCATATCTTGGCTATTATGAACAATCCTGCCATGAACATGGGAGTACAGGTATCTCTTTGAGATCCTGATTTCAATTCTTTTGGATATATACCCAGAAAGTGGGATTTCAGATAGTGTGAAATTTTTTAATTTTTTGAGGAGGAAAAGAATTTATCAAAACTTAACACCCTTTCATGATTGGAAAACTCTCAACAAACTAGTATAGAAGGTATTTATCTCAACATAGTAAAGGCTAAATATTACAAGTCCAAAGCTAATACCATACTCAACAATAAGCTTTTCCTCTAAGATCAAGACAAGGGTGCCACTCTCAACACTTCTGTGCAACATAGTTCTGGAAGTCCCAGCCAGATCAGTCAGGCAGGTGAAAGAAATAAAAAGCATATGCATTAGAAAGGAAGACATAAAATGATCTCTCTTTGCATATGATGTGAACTTCTACAGAAAACTCTAAAATCTACACACACAGACACTCAAACCTGTTATAACAAATGAGTTTATTAAAGTTGCAGGATACAAAACAAACATACAAAAATCAGATGAGTTTCCAACCATTAATAATGAACTGAGAAGAAAAGTAATAAAACAGTCCCATCTATAAAAACATCAAAAAGTAAAATACAAACGAACTTAGTCAAGGAGGTAAAAGGCTTGTGAAGTGAAAACTATAAAATATTGATGAAAGAGATTAAGGAAGATGCAAAAAAATATATAAAGATATATAAATGGATTGGAAGAATTTATATTGTTAAAAATTGCATAGAACCAAAGCAAACTACAGATTCAATACGATCTCTATTAAAATCCCAGTGGCATTTTTTAATAGGAAAAAAAAAAGAAATTCTAAAATTCATATGGAACCACAAAAGACTCCAAATAGCCAAATCAATATTGAGGAATAAGAACAGAGCTGGAGGCATCACACTTCCTGATTCAAAATATATTACAAAACTAGAGAAATTAAAATGGTATAATGCTGGCATAAAAACAGGCACATAGAACAGAGTAGAGAGCCCAGAAATAAATCCATGTATATATAGTCCACTCATCTTTGACAAGGGCATCAAGAATACATAATAAGGAAAGGACAGTCACTTCAATAAATGGTGCAATGGTGCTGGGAAAACATCATATCCACATGCAAAAATATTAAATTGGATACTTACCTTACACCAAAAACAAAAATCAACTCAAAATAGATTAAAGACTTAAGTGTGAAACCTGAAACTAACTAACTCTTAGAAGAAAATAGAAGGGAAAAACTGTATGACATTGGTCTTGGTATTGATTTCTTGAATATGATGCTAAAAGCATAAGCAACAAGGGCAAAAAGAAAAATTGGACTACATCAAACTAAAAAGCTACTGCACAGAAAAGGAAATAATCAACAGAGTGAAAAGGCAACCTACGGAATGGGAGAAAATTTGCAAACCATATATCTGATAAGGGGTTAATATCCAAAATACATAAGGAACTCCTGAAACTCAATAACAAAAAATAAATAAATAATTTGACTTAAAAATAGGTTAAAGTCACATTTGGACATTTGGATTAAAGATGGCTGCATGAGAGGACAGACCGAGGCTTCCTCCTAAAACTGGATACAATTAGAAAATTTAATTGGCACAACTAATCCTGAGAGAGCAAAAGGAAAGAGGACAGTGTCAGACTGCACACACCTGGAGAAAAGAACAGACCTCACCGAACAGGGTAACCTACCGGAGTTGTGGATCCATGGGACCCGAGCCCCTCCCCCACCCCAGCTCATGGGTGGGAGGAAGAGAAACGGAGCAGGGAGGGAGTGGAAGGCTTGGGACTGCTGAATATCTGGCTCCAGAGATCTGCGCGGGGAGCACAAACCTACATTTCATGGTGATTTCATGAGACTCTCATGATTACCGGGTTGGAAAGTTAATATAGGCAGAGTTCCTGGGGAGACTGGGATTCCGGCTGCTTGTGGAAAGCATGGAATCCATATCTGGCTGCTCTGGGAAAATAATTATACCTGTATGCCCAGCCCACTGGCTCAGGCAATGGAGACAGGCACAGGAGCCAGGAGGCGGGGAACAGCTCTTTCCTACCTCCAGTACCACTCCCCTGCGACCCCAGACATTGCTTCAGGGGCTCAGCAGCTCCAGAATAGAGCTTCTGGACACTAGAGGGCACCATATACAAACATGAAAAGCCAAAGGAACCTTGTCCAGGGTAAAATTGTTAATACAACTCCCAAGAAAGATTTAAATGATATGGACCTCGTGACTCTTCCTGAAAGGGATTTCAAAATAAAAATAATCAACATCCTAATGGAGATACGGAAAGACATCCAAGAACTCAGGAATGAATTTAGTCAGAGATCCAATTGTTAAAGAACATGATGGATGGTATTAAAAGCATATTGGATAAGGTGGAGGAGACAATAAATGAAATAGAAACTAGAGAAGAGGAATACAAAGAAGCTGATGCACAGAGAGAAAAAAGGATCTCTAAAAATGAAAGAATATTGAGAGAACTGTGTGACCAATCCAAGCAGAACAATATTCGCATTATAGGGAAACCAGAAGAAGAAGAGAGAAAAAAAGGGATAGAAAGTGTCTTTGAGGAGGTAGTTGCTGAAAACTTCCCCAATCTGGGGAAGGACATAGTCTGTCAGGCCATGGAGATCCACAGATCCCCCTACACAAGGGACCCAAGGAAGACAACAGCAAGACACATAGTAATTAAAATGGGAGAGACCAAGGATAAGGACAGACTGTTAAAAGCAGCCAGAGGCAGAAATAAGATCACATACAAAGGAAAGCCCATCAGACTAATAACAGACTTTTCAGAAGAAACCTTAAAGGCCAGAAGGGAGTGGCATGATGTATTTAATGCCATGAAGCAGAAGGGCCTGGAACCAAGATTACTTTATCCCACGAGATTATCATTTAAATTTGAAGGAGCGATTAAACAATTTCCATATAAGCAAAAGCTGAGAGAGTTTACCTCCCACAAACCATCTCTGCAGTCTATTTTAGAGGGACTGCTATAGATGGAAGTGGTCCGAGGGTTGGATAGCTGTCACCAGAGGTAGTAAAATCATGGTAGGGAGGGTGGAGCAGCTGATTACGAGGCAAATGCAAAATTAAATTGACTATCCCCAAAGCCAATCAAGGGATAGAGGAAAAGTATAGAATCTGATACCTAATATATAAAGAATGAAGGAGGAAGAAAAAGGAGGAGAAATAGAAAAGAACCTTTAGATTGTGTTTGTAACAGCATAGTAAGTGAGTTAAGTAAGACTCTTAGATAGTAAGGAAAGTAACCTGGAACCTTTGGTAAACAAGAATCTAAAGCCTGAAGTGGCAAAAGTACATACCTATCGATAATCACCCTAAATGTAAATGTACTGAATGCACCAATCAAAAGACACAGAGTCACTGAATGCATAAAAAAACAGGACCCATCTATATGCTGCTTACAAGAGACTCACCTCAAATCCAAAGACATGCACAGACTAAAAGTCAAGGGATGGAAAAAGATATTTCATGCAAACAATTGGGAGAAAAAAGCAGGAGTTGTAGTACTAGTATCAGACAAAATAGACTTCAAAACAAAGAGAGTAACAAGAGATAAAGAAGGACATTACATAATGATAAAGGGCTCAGTCCAACAAGAGGATATAACCATTATAAATATATATGCACCCAACACAGGAGCACCAGCATATGTGAAACAAATACTAACAGAACTAAAGGAGGAAATAGAATGCAATGCATTTATTTTAGGAGACTTCAACACACCATTCACTCCAAAGCACAGATCCACCAGACAGAAAATAAGTAAGGACACAGAGGCAGTGAAAAACACACTAGAACAGATATGGACCTAATAGACATCTATAGAACTCTAGACCCAAAAGCAGCAGGATACACATTCTTCTCAAGTGCACATGGAACATTCTCCAGAATAGACCACATCCTAGGCCACAAAAAGAGCCTCAGTAAATTCAAAAAGATTGAAATCCCACCAACCAACTTTTCAGACCACAAAGGTATAAAACTAGAAATAAATTGTACCAAGAAAACAAAAAGGCTCACAAACACATGGAGGCTTAACAACACGCTTCTAAACAGTCAATGGATCAATGACCAAATTAAAATGGAGATCCAGCAATATATGGAAATAAATGACAACAACAACAAAAAGCACCAACTTCTGTGGGATACAGCAAAAGCAGTCTTAAGAGGAAAGTATACAGCAATCCAGGCATATTTAAAGAAGGAAGAACAAACCAAAATTAATAGTCTAACATCACAGTTATCAAAATTGGAAAAAGAAGAACAAATGAGGCCTAAAGTCAGCAGAAGGAGGGACATAATAAAGATCAGAGAAGAAATAAACAAAATTGAGAAAAATAAAACAATAGAAAAACTCAATGAAACCAAGAGCTGGTTCTTTGAGAAAATAAACAAAATAGATAAGCCTCTAGCCAGACTTTTTAAGAGAAAAAGAGAATCAACACACATCAACAGAATCAGAAATGAGAAAGGAAACATAATGACAGACCCAACAGAAATACAAAGAATTATTAGAGACTACTATGAAAACCTATATGCTAAGAAGCTGGAAAACCTAGAAGAAATGGACAACTTCCTAGAAAAATACAACCTTCCAAGACTGACCAAGGAAGAAACACAAAATCTAAGCAAACCAATTACCAGCAACGAAATTGAAGCGGTAATCAAAAAACTACCCAAGAAAAAAAAACCCTGGGCCAGATGGATTTACCTCGGAATTTTATCAGACATACAGAGGAGACATAATACCCATTCTTTCTCCTTAAAGTTTTCCAAAAAATAGTACAGGAGGGAATACTCCCAAACTCATTCTATGAAGCCAACATCACCCTAATACCAAAACCAGGCAAAGACCCCACCAAAAAAGAAAATTACAGACCAATATCCCTGATGAACATAGATGCAAAAATACTCTACAAAATATTAGCAAACCGAATTCAAAAATATATGAAAAGGATCATACACCATGACCAAGTGGGATTCATCCCAGGGATGCAAGGATGGTAGAACATTCGAAGATCCATCAACATCATCCACCACATCACTAACAACAACAACAAAAAACCACATGATCATCTCCATAGATGCTGAAAAAGCATTTGACAAAATTCAACATCCATTCATGATAAAAACTCTCAGCAAAATGGGTATAGAGGGCAAGTACCTCAACATAATAAAGGCCATATGTGATAAACCCACAGCCAACATCATACTGAACAGCAAGAAGCTGAAAGCTTTTCTTCTGAGATCAGGAACAAGACAGGGATGCCCACTCTCCCCACTGTTATTTAACATAATACTGGAGGTCCTAGCCATGGCAATTAGACAAAACAAAGAAATACACTGAATCCAGATTGGTAAAGAAGAAGTTAAACTGTCACTATTTGCAAATGTCATGATATTGTACATAAAAAACCTTAAAGACTTCACTCCAAAACTACTAGAACTGATATTGGAATACAGCAAAGTTGCAGGATACAAAATTAACACACAGAAATCTGTGGCTTTCCTATACACTAACTATGAGCCAATAGAAAGAGAAATCAGGAAAACAATTCCATTCACAATTGCATCAAAAAGAATAAAATACCTAGGAATAAACCTAACCAAAGAAGTGAAAGACCTATACCCTGACAACTATAAGACACTCTTAAGAGAAGTTAAAGAGGACATTAACAAATGGAAACTCACCCCATGTTCTTGGTTAGGAAGAATTAATATTGTCAAAATGGCCATCCTGACCAAACAATATACAGATTTGATGCAATCCCTATCAAACTACCAAGAGCATTCTTCCATGAACTGGAACAAATAGTTCAAAAATTTATATGGAAACACCAAAGACCCCGAATAGCTAAAGCAATCCTGAGAAGGAAGAATAAAGTGGGGGTGATCTCACTCCCCAACTTCAAGCTCTACTACAAAGCCATAGTAATCAAGAAAATTTGGTACTGGCACAAGAACAGAGCTACAGACCAGTGGAACAGATTAGAGACTCCAGACATTAACCCAAACATATATGGTCAATTAATATTCAATAAAGGACCCATGGACATACAATGGAGAAATGACGGTCTCTTCAACAGATGGTGCTGGCAGACTGGATAGCTACATGTAAGAGAATGAAACTGGATCACTGTCTAACCCCATACACAAAAGTAAATTCAAAATGGATCAAAGACCTGAATGTAAGTCATGAAACCATAAAACTCTTAGAAAAAAACGTAGGCAAAAATCTCTTGGATGTGAACATTAGTGACTTCTTCATGAATATATCTCCCCAGGCAAGGAAAACAAATGAAAAATGAACAAGTGGGACTATATCAAGCTGAAAAGCTTCTGTACAGCAAAGGACACCATCAATAGAACAAAAAGGTACTCTACAGTATGGGAGAATATTTTCATAAATGACAGATCCAATAAAGGCTTGACATCCAAAATATATAAAGGGCTCATGCACCTCAACAGACAAAAAGCAAATAATCCAATTAAAAAATGGGCAGAGGAGCTGAACTGACAGTTCTCCAAAGAAGAAATTCAGATGGCCAACAGACACATGAAAAGATGCTCCACATCGCTAGTTATCAGAGAAATGCAAATTAAAACCACAATGAGATATCACCTCACACCAGTAAGGATCACCACCATCCAAAAGACAAACAACAACAAATGTCGGCGAGGTTGCGGAGAAAGGGGAACCCTCCTACACTGTTGGTGGGAATGTAAATTAGTTCAACCATTGTGGAAAGCAGTATGGAGGTTCCTCAAAAAGCTCAAAATAGAAATAACATTTGACCCAGGAATTCCACTTCAAGGAATTTACCCTAAGAATGCAGCACTCCAGTTTGAAAAAGACAGGTGCACCCCTATGTTTATCGCAGCACTATTTATAAAAGCCAAGAAATGGAAGCAACCTAAATTTCCATCAGTAGATGAATGGATAAAGAAGCTGTGGTACATATACACAATGGAATATTACTCAGCCATAAGAAAAAAAACAGATCCTACCATTTGCAAGAACATGAATGGAGCTAGAGGATATTATGCTCAGTGAAATAAGCCAGGTGGCAAAAGACAAGTACCAAATGATTTCACTCATATGTGGAATATAAGAACAAAGAAAAACTGAAGGAACAAAACAGCAGCAGAATCACAGAACCCAAGAATGGGCTAACGGTTACCAAAGGGAAAGGGGCTGGGCAGGAGGGGAGGGAAGGGATGGATAAGGGCAGGGAAAAAGAATGTGGGCCTTATGATTAGCATGTATAATGTGGGGAGGGGCATAGGGAGGGATTTGTAACACAGAGAAGACAAGTAGTGAGTCTACAGCATCTTACTACACTGATGGACAGTGATTGTAATGGGGTTTGTGGGGGGGAACTTGGTGAAGGGGGGAGTCTAGTAACCATAATGTTCTTCATGTAATTGTAGATTAATGATAATAAAGTGAATTAAAAAAAGAAAAAAAATTGGTTAAAAGCTTGATAGACATTTCTCCAAAGAAGATACACAATTGGCCAAGAGGCACATTAAAAGATACTCAACATCATCAATCCTACAATCATCAGGAAAATTCTAGGATGGCTATTATCAGAAACAAAACAAAACAAAACTGCAGATAAAAAGTGTTTGTGAGGCTGTAGAGAAATCCTTGTACACAACTGGGACCTTTTATACACTACAGGTGGAAATGTAAAATGGTGCAGCCATTATGGAACACAGTGGCAAGTTTCAATACTACTGGCAATGAGACTACTCAAATCAATGTATGTCAACAGCAGAGTGACACTCAGTGGAGGGACAAGGCATGGGGGGATGGCTAGAGAAAATAATTTCATTGGCTAAGGATATGGAAGATACGGACATAGGAAAAATATTTTTCAAGCGCTGGCCTCATTCTTTCCAAGCTCTATAGCCATGCAGGACATTTAATCTCTATGTATACTGTTCATCTTATCACAAAATTAGGTGTAGTATCTGTATTTTTTTATATTTAACCTTTAACAAATAATAATTAGAATAAGACTATTAGTTTCATTTTACCAGTAGGGAAGCTGAGGCTCAGGAAGCAATTTACTATGCCCACCGTCATAAATTCTAATCAGATCTAACTGACCATACAGGGATGCTCTTCCTTTTCCTTCTAAGGTCAAACATAAACCTGTTGCACTATGAATGAGGTAGTACTTGGGAACACGATCTGTAGAGCTAGATTGTCTTGGTGCTGTAGCTCTAGGTGGAAGGAGACCCCACTCCCGGAACAAGTTCCCTATGAATCCAGTGAAAAAGAAATAAGACAGCAGAAGGACAGGTTGGGTTTAGGGGGTTACTCTCATAGCTTGCTCAGATTCACTGGCCAGGCTTCTCACCAGATTCGCTGACCACGGTTCCCTCTGGCCCAGGTGAGAGCTCTGCTCCTCCTCCCTGCCCCCTTCCGGGAGGAACTCCATGGGCAGGTCCCTGGTGGCTGGCAAACACCAGACCAATTAGTTACCAGGAGCTGATGGGAGGAGAGAATGGCCATTTTCTCTCCACCCTTGCCCCAGATCTGCTGGAGGCTCTTCTGTGGTAATCATCCATCAGTATGTAAATGGTGTAAGGCCAGGCAGGAAATTCTGGAATTTCTGGGTGAAAACTTCCATTTATCTATCCCACAATGCACAGCCTTGTCTGCCACTTGCTAGCTGTGCAACCTTTTGTAAATTATTTGATGGGCGGAAAGAGTTGAACCACTTTGAAGCAGATAATTTGATTGTGCTCTTTTGTAAAAGGAGGGTAATAATACTATCTCCCTATCAGGAGTTAATATATGTAAAAGCAGTGCCTGGCACATAGGAAGCACTGTATAAATACCCTTCTAACTACCACACTGGCATTACTATAAATATTCTAAGAAAATCATACTGAAAAGGAAAAGGCATACAAAAAGGGTAGGTACTAACTCATGGTTGATCCTGATTCAGGCAGCGTGAAGAACATCTGAGGTAAGTATTTTTTTATCCTTTGTGATTTGATTTCCCTCCAGGTTTGCTTATTTAGTCTCATTCCCTAATGCTTGCATGACTTCAGAATGTAGGCATAGGAAAGGAAATAAAGAATGGGTGTGAGCAAAAGAAGTCCTCAAAACGGGTTACAAGGGACATATTATTGTAGAAAACAGTCAAGTGGATTTTTTTGCCCTTAGTCCCTGACAACTAGAAAAATATATATGGTTTTCTTAGTCTATTATGAGACTAATGTCCTCAGAATGGCTTGTAGGGGAGACACAATGCAGGAAGTAAGCAGGAGCAGACAGCAAAAGCTTCCCCTGAGATGCAGAGAGGGAGGGAGATAGTGAGAGAAGAGAAGGAGGAGGGCCTGGGGAGGACACAGCGGTGGTATAAAGGCAGGGCTGTGACATTTTTAAAATTCTCTTTATATCCTTCACAAGATGCTTCTTTGTGTATTAAACAATTAAAACTTCCAAAAAAGTCTCCAAAATCAAAAGTGTCACCCCTGATTTGAAACAGCTTAAGAAGCAGCAGAAAAGCTTTAAGCTCAGCTTGAAGTCTTGGGGAGTAAGAAAACCTTTCAGTAGCAGAAACAAAACTTCGCAGAGGAAAGCAGATTAGTGTGACTTCAGAAATGAGTTCCACGACTACTGCAGCACAGTGTATTAGCTTTATGACGAGACCCATTAGCTCTCCATGGACATGCGGTATTTCTAAGAGCTATATACACTGTGCAGAGAAGAAAATGCGAGGATCTAGGAACAAAGCTCTGCTTTCTCACAAGTTATTAACCTCATTTATACCACTGAGTCCCCATCATTATGCTCATTGCCCTGACATGGTTCAGCACGTTGATATTTCATTCAGCAGGGTGCAAATTGTGACGACAGATAAAGGGAACCCCAGAGGCTTGACTGCAATTGCCTTTGTTATGATCAGCTGCCCCTCAGATGAAAGTAAAAGTCTAAGTAACTATTCTGAGAAAGAATTCCCTAAAAACATTTCAGAGTCCTTTATCCTGGGGCCAATTCACCAACTTTCTGTTTATAAACCTCTGCAGGTTTCAAGTTCGTTTTTTAAAAGCAGTCATACACACGAGGAAACAGAAGCTGTATGCTTGTGAAGTCAATGTGGATCTTTTCCGTTAGCCTCTTTAATGGGAAATAGCTTTTCTTGAATCTGAAGAAATCATCCATTGGAATGATAAATAGATTTGAAGGGGTAGAGGAGGTAGCATTTAGCTACTTGAAAACAAACAACAAAGAAAAGCAGCCTTTAGGATAAATACCATTTGCTCAGATTTGATTAGGATTTGGGTTAATGCTAAAACCCTATGCTTCTCACATCATAGGTATAACATGATGGAGGCTCTACAAACATAATCAAGCTGTATTTAATGAAGTAAAAGTGATCATAATAATTCACTGAGTATCCATAAGGATCTGATGAAATATTACATCTCTTATTGAGTAAAATGTAAGATCATCTTTAAGTATAAACACAGAAGCAGCTATTTCCTATGAAATTTAACTTAATGGAAAGTGAGGATTTTTCATTCACTGAAAATTCCTCACCAATTATATATAATACAATTTGTCAGGTGTCACTTGTGTAGACAATTAGCCTTAACCTTGGCAAGTAACCTTATTTAAAATTCAAGTATTCCTACAAGAGGTAAACTTTTGTACTTCACTATGAAGTAATCTAAATATCTGCATTCATAAAAGCTATCCCAAACCAGACAATAAACATTACATCTATACACGACATAACAATTTGAAAACTAGTAAGACAAATTTACGTATGCTGATCAAAAGACTATATAATATGTGATCAAAGGAAAATGAAGATGTTTTGGTATTACCTGCAATACTGAAGCATTGTTATAAATGCCAGTATTTCATTTTAAAAGAGTTCACAATAAGAAAAACAATGAAATTAATGTTGAATGTATTTGTAATAAAAATATAAACTCACTACTCATATCATGTAGAATTTGAAATTGATTTGTGACACATATTTAATATATCTTTAGAAATTTTAATATGAATTACTAACCACTAATAACTGCTATTTCTTTGGGCTTCAAGGTACTTTGCCCTTTGGAACTCAGAACAACTGGACACATTTGGCTTAAGTGCTTATTCTGCCAAATTATAGCTCTTCTGTGTGGAGATTTCAGGACAGTCTTTTAAGGGTGTTTCTTTGTTCTGTTGAGACCTTCTCAAAGACCCCTTTCCAATGTAACAACAATAATAACAAAAACCCTTTTCAGTGAAGGAGGGGCTAAAATGGGGAAGAAAAATTGGTAAAACTCAGGGTAATGTATAAATGAGAGGTCTGTGAGCACACTCAGAGATGGGCAGGGGAAGGGCAGAAATGGTAGGAGGAAAATACTGGCAAAAGAGCAAAGGGAACTGAAGAAATGGCTGCAATGCCTGAAATGATATCACAACAAGAACAAATAGTGATATTTCAGCCCTTTAAAATAGCACAGGGTAATGAAATTCTGGAATACTAAAAAGTTTTTTCCTTAACATGATCAATAATTTTAACTTAAAATTAGCTCTATGAGTTGGGAAAAAGTATAGTATAAATAAGAAAATGGAACTTGTAGAAATTAAAACTTAAATTTCCTTAGCTAGTAAAGGTCAAGCACTCAGACTTCTTATTTCTAATAGAGGGTTGAGAAGAATTTGAAAGTAAGTCTATCTAGTTACAGATGCAAAGATGGCACCTTGATTTATGTGTTTTCTTTGATATGTAATTCCTCAATTTCTCAACTCACCTCTCCTTTGAAAGTTATTCATCTTCCATTCACATTTCTGCAATTCTGTTTGTGTGTGTGTGTTGACAGCAAAACTCTTCTACCAGTGGGAGAGATAGGAATTTTTCCCTGCAAGAAGGTTATATTTAACCAGGATAGCCTCTATGAAACCAGCTTATCAATGAAAAGGGTGCTTTTAGACTAAGAGATTTCTGAGATTTCCTAAACAATCAAGAATCAAGACTGCCCATTTTTGCGTAAAGGGTAAGTGAATTCAGCCAATAGTCAAAGAAGATCCCAATTAAAATCACAATTGTTAATTAAGACAGATCCAACATACCAAGTTTTTTAATTTCCCCATTTGAACTGTGGTTACAATATTGTCATGTGGCTCACATGACAGTAATTATATAGTTATGTGAAGTGAAAGATAACTAAATGACAGGAATGAATTTAACAACAGGATATAAATGATCTATGATGTAATTCCTACAATAATTTGGGTTATGTTATTTTATTGACAAAAGACCCCTGTGGAGTAAAAAGGAAAATAAATCAAATACTAACAAATAAATATATGTTTAAATGTTAAATTTCCCTGTAATTCTTCAGCTGAATGAATAATATCAAAGTGCTTTTACACATTATATTTGATTTTTTTCCTAATTTTGCAGAGTCATAATCCATGGATTTTAAGACCATTCCTAAATACTTCCAATGGATTCTGCATAATTTATACAACACTCTATATAAATAATGAGCTCAAGATTTTGATGAAATTTCTAAAGTATTTTTTAATTGAAGAAATGAATTTGATGATTAATGTTTTGGAAATAATTTGGAAAGAGATACGTTTTAATGTGGATCTTCAGACATTCATATTACAAAAATAATAAGAATGCTACTATTAATAATAATAATAATAATACATTCCATTTATTGGATATTTTCTTGGTGTTGGCAATTTTGCACATATTTTCCTGTTATTTCACCACAAAAAATTATCTGATAAAGATAATTTCCCCTTTTGTGGATAAAGAAACTAAGGTTAAAAAATATTAAGCAAATTGCCCAAAGTTACATGATTAATTTGGAATTCAAACCATGTTTATCTACCCTAAAATTTAATTTCTTCTACCAAAGAGCAATATGCTGTCTTAAAGAAAAAATTTTAAAAACAGAACAGAATGGTCATAACAAACATCAGCAACTGGATAGTTGTCAGAATGCATTAGATAAAATACAGATTAAGGAAGACAATGCTAATTCAAAAGAATATTAATGGGTTTGGATAAAAGTTCCTGTACAAAAACAAAATTTCAAATTCATTTATTTATTCTGCAAATGTCTTTATGTATTACTTTGGCAATTGGAATATACAAGTGAACAAAACACATAAAGTCTCCGCAACTAGAAAAACTGAACTGTGGTTTACTGAAATGAAAAGACAGCTTCACATTGTACGTGGAATGAAAGCTGCATTTTCACGATACCCTCGAAAACCCCAAGGATATGGCCCTGTCTGCCCATCTCTGCATCCTCAAGTTCTGACATTACCCTCTTGTTCCCTCAGTTTCAGCTACAATGACCTTTTCTTGTAAACTCCAAACACAATGCTCTTGTCTATCTATGGGCCATCCCAACTTCTATGCCCTCTACCTGGAATGTCACTTCATTATTTCTTAACATGTTTAAGGACAGAGTGTAGATATTTCTTAAGTAGTGAGAATTTCCCTAAACCTAAATATAAAGTATTCTCTATACCTTGTTTTCCTCTTATTTTTAATCCTTTTTATCACTTTAATGTTTTTCTCTATATTACTTAACACATTTTGATTTTGTTTTTGTTTAATTTTATTTAAAATCATGAATATAAAAATGTGCATTTTATCTCCACTTTGAATCTACCATATTCCTTAGTGCTCAGTACCTGTCAGACAATTAGCAAATATTTTTTGGATATTTGGATTAACAAATTTATCAAAAATCTGAGATCCCAAGGCAATCAAAAGCCTGAAATCCAAAAGCATACAAGCCCTACTAGAAGAAATTCAGACATTAGCATTGGCTTACCTGAGGCAGAGCACAAAAAGACAAGGGCACCATAAAAACTAACCTTTGTAAAACAAATTTATAAAAGGGGAGTGAGGGCTGGCATGAGACTACAGAACTACTAGGAGTTTCAGAAGCAAGTAGAGTGTGTGTACTAATCGAAGTCTTTTCTGTATGAATCTTATTGCATGTTCACAGGAAGATTTATGGTAGAATAGGAAACCAGTTAAAGTTTCCCTCAATGCTGCAGGCCTGAGGAAGGGCAGGCAGTTACTGCAGTGAGAAATACACGCAACTTGGATCCATTACTCTAACTTCTGTGTGGAACAGAATCCCTAAGCCACTGGATGTAAGGCAGAAAATGCTGTCACCTCCAGGGTGCAGTGAAGACCCATAGGAGCTAGAAGAAGAATGTAGAAAATCAAAGATCTGCTTAAAATAATGTAACGAATCAAGCATCAGTCAAGTATAAGGGTAGAAAGAAGGCATTTTGTTTTCTGTCTTTATTTTTATTTATTTATTTACTTGTTTTTTGATATATGATATTATATTGGTTTCAAGTATACAACAGAGTGATGCAAGCACTCCCATATATACTTACTTTCCATATGCCATACTTCCACAGAGCTACTACACAATGTGAAGTCCAAGAAACAAGGAATGCCAGAGAGAGACAAAGGATGGTCTACAATTAGGTAAGAAAAATATTAGAATAATAGAACAGTGGGACTTATAGTAGTAGGAAGGGAGTTTCCAAGGATGCGGTTGTGGGGGATGGGAACAAAAACAAAAAACCTTCAATTAATTCTCTATATGCTCAGTCATATTTAAAATGACATTGGTAGGTGTCTATGATATCTGATGGAGCATGTGAATCAATAATAAGACCAAAGAAAACTGAACAAGGTGATTACTAATACCAGAAAAAGAAGTAAATTTTACATTGAAGAAGCCTCAATATGCTTTAATACAGTACAGAAATAAAGAATTTATACAGTCAATATAATAAAAACATAGCTGTTGATTTAAATGAAAATCTAATATAATTATACATGGTAATATGCAGGGAGTTAAAGGTGATGGAGTGGTATAATAAAAATTCATCTTCCTTAACAGGAAGTTGATATATAATGTAAAATATTGTTACATCAGATTACTAATATAGCATACTTTTGATAATTATGAAAGTAAATACCAGAAATAACAGTTAGTATTTGAAAGTGGTTATCCTGTGGTGTGGGAATAGTGGCAAGGGGAGGGTGAAGCAAAGTGTTGCAATTTCTATTATAGACTTTGTAGTACCTTACATATTTTTAATTTAATGTTTTTAACCAAAGACTTGCATTTCTTTAACACAATATAATTTAAAATGCTATGTATAATAAAAGTATCAACTGCATTATTCTGAAAGCAATTAATTGCAATAAAATGAATATTTTCAATGAAAACTTTAAAATTAGAAGTCAAAACTTGTGACTGTCAGAAAACAGAAGGGAGGAAAGTGGGTAAGGACAAGCATAATGTTTTTGAATATAAAAATGATTATATATGAATGAAGTGAAGTATTATCTTTATGCCTGCTACACATATTTCAACATCTATTTTGTAAGTGTCCATTCATATTCACATTTTTTCATAAAAATATTTCAAGTAAGGAAATAGAAATTTCTTCCTCCCAAGCTTCTTTGCAATTGTTTCATACTAGTGTCAAAATCTTATGCTAAATTATACAGCATTAGTACCCTAAAACAATTTAAAAATTTTCATCAAACTACAGTTGACTAGTTTATTTTAAAAATGAATTTATGAACCTTGAGAAATCCTAGTATCTTAGGACAAACTGTCTATTTCCTCTGTGTGGTTAGAGTCTTGTCTGGTAAACAAACTACAATCAATGAGAAAAGCACAAAATGGATAATCAGTGCTTGTTCGCTAAGTGAACAAATGCATGAATTTTCCATAGCAAATTAAGTAAAACTCAAAGTGTGGATTACTTTACATTCCAATATTCATTTCCAGCACCTTTGGAAGCCTGGATACCAACTCAGCAAGTTATTTTATTCATGGGGGTGTTAGTGGGTGGAAAATATAACTGCCAAGCCTAGTACCGAGCACTTGCAAGGGAGCTATCCAATTTTCACTGCTGAATAAAGAATTTATGGCAACAAAGAAACTTTTGTCAACTTTTCATAAAGGCAAGTTGCTTTGAAAGAAAGAGCATAAACTTAAATCTGATCTACTACTATTTTATACTGAATTATCTATAATGTCATCATTTTTTATCATAATACGTTATTTATTCCAAAAACATTACCTTACCTTCCTATTACTCTACAGAGAATATTAATAAATAGAAATTCTCCCATGGATCTGGTCTAGGCCCTCTTCTCATCTCTCTCTATAAATTTAATCTGAACCATCTCACCAGATCTGAATTTAATTTTCACCTCAGTGTGCACGCCTGCCAGATCTGTCTTTTCAGCCATGACTTAATGGTTTTCCAGTACTGAATGTTCAGGTGCTGCTTCAAGATAGCTCCAGATACCCTATCACCACTACAAAATATGACATATCTTTTATCTCAATCTCCCTTAGTTTCATAATTTCCTGCATCTGCCAAGTCACCTAAACTCCAATTCTCTGTGTCTCCTTTGCTTGACACTGCAATGTGTTGACAATTATATTTTATTTTCACTGAACAATGTTTGCACACATTCCCTCATATTTTTTCCCATTCTCTTTCCTAGTTCACACTTTGATTACCTTCCACTCTTGAGCCTAACAATTGCCTTCTAGAAGTCTCCATTGACTACATTATCATCCGATCAAAAATTACCAATGCTTCTTCAGTATTTTGAGAAAATTACAGTATCTTTGATTGTAACTCAAAATTAGCCAAGGCCTTGTCTCAAATTATTTCCAATCTCATTCTCCAGTGCTCACCTGCTGGCATTTTATTTCCCTGTCAAACCCTGTAAATTCTTGTGCCTACCTGCCTTACTTCAACCGCATATTCTTGTTGATGTTTCTGTTTGGTATTCTCTTTCACCCTTAGTTCCACCTAGACAAATTCAATTCATCTCACCAGACTTTTTCAAATGTTTTCCAGGTTACATTAACAAGAAATAATTTTATGCATGTTTCAGTTCTCATGGTAAATTTGTGTGACTAATTGCTAGTGTTTTTACCCAGTATTCTCTGAAGGCCAGGATTTATACTGGGTTGCCTGTGTGTTATTCATTTATATAGAAAATACCTGTTACATATCTGATACTGTTCTAGGTATTAAGAACATAGAAATAAATAAGACAAGATTTCTGATATCATAAAGCTTTCATTCCTTTAATGGGAATAATAGATATTAAATCAATAAATGAATAAAGGTAAGATAATAGGAAAGTAGTGTTCTGAACAAAATAATGCCGATTAATATAGCAGAGAGTATGTGTAGGCATATCTTAAGGAAAAAGTTGGTTTAAAGCACTTGATATGATAACATGACAGAAGGAAAGGAGGAAAAAAAGAAAGGAAGAGTGCATATATTTTGCTTATATCTAACAATATGTAGGTAAGTTCATATATTTATTTGAAAATGTGTAGTGAGCTCCTAAAATGTGCCTTAACTACAATGAACATTAGATGAATAAAACAATACAAATTCAGATAACTCACATTGTAAGGAGAAAGTGATGCAAGATCATATAATGCTACATGACAATTTCTATAATGGGATAAAACAAGTATGAATGAAGTTCTGCGGACACGAAGCAAGTGGTAATTAGTACCATTTTGAAAAGTTTGATGAACAAAGTACTTTCTGTGCTAGACCATAAGAATTTGATTCAGCCCTCCGGCCTTCTCACTGGCTAGCGGGCGTGCCCTCACTCTAACTTACTGATCAGGGCAGCTTCAGGGCTTTTTGCTTCTTTTTTTTCTTTTCATCATGCTTTCCTGGCCACATTAGTATCAACAGATAGACTTGTGACTCACACACTTAGGTCACAATTGATTAGATTCAGAACAGACACCTAACTAAATATGAACCTCTTTCATAAGAATCTTAAATTTTGGATTAAAAATTAATAGCACTGAATTCCTTTCTATGACAAGGCTTACAGTTATTCATCAGAAAGCTTCTGAAAGCTTTATTTAGAAATGCAGAGGAGAACATCAGGGGACATGAACAGGGGAACAGGTAATTCAATAGCCAGAGAGAAAATCAGGTTTTTGCAAGACTCTGTTCATCCTTAAAATCTAGTTTAGTTCCTAAACTTCCATTGACTTAATTTTTTTAATTTACATTTTTCTTCCCTTGTTCTAACTAGGATTGTGTTACTTTAAATCAAAACACTTCCAGATTAATGAAAAGATGAAAGATCATTCCCGGTAGTGTGAGTAAGATAAGCAAAGACAAAGACTAATACTCTTGTCTGAGTTTTATTTATTCAAGGAGCATAATACCACTATACTAGAGATTCTATGATTAGGACAGGACAAGGAAGTTAGGAGGGGATTAAAAAGAAAGATATCGTATGTCTAAATTGTGATGATCATGGTAGAAAAGCATAAATTATGAGCACTAAATTATAGTTATTATCTAGCTTTGAGCTTATGGTTTGCCCCAGCATTCCTTCAGTTTTGCTTCATCAAAACTCTCCTGATTTTCTTTTTATTCATCTCAGACATATTTTCCCCAAATTACCAGTGCCAAACAACTCTTAACATTAAGTTGATTCCTGGAAAAAGGAAAGAAAAACTACTGAATCCCAACAAGAAAGCAAAATTGTACTCTACCAAACAACTGTAAGAATTTCATTGGAAAAAAATGGAAAATAAAATATTAGTAAGAAAATAACCAGTTATATGGAACTTAGCCATGTAGGAAGGTGGTGGTGATGGACTGGAATGAGGAAATGTGTTTTATTTACATTATAGTCAACATAAAGTGTTAGTATTAATTTTTTAACTGATTATAACTTGGAGAACTTGAAAAATTAGGATCAGTTGTGTGTGCAATGAAAGTAAAAGACAACACACTATTTTGTTTTTTTAAATCTTACAGGTACACAGGAGAGTCATTAGTCATCCAGGATGAGTATAGAAAGATTTTGCATTGAATTCAAATTCAAATTGACCACAATACCAACATGCCAGTATCCCCTCAGGTTTATTCCATTGGTTTCTGGATGATGGAAAACTGCTATTTCTCTGTTTTGTTTTGAACAATGGATGTAAACACAAAAATTATTAAAGAAAAAGAATACGGAAACTCCTGGAACGTACCTCAAAGGCACATGCTTTCATTCATTACAAAGAAAGAATATGGATTAAAAATAAAACAACTGAATATAACATACAGTGTTTAGAGCTGCATGACATTCCATTCATACTAGAGTACAAATATTCACTACGGGGAAAGCTTTTTTGGATAGAAATTTGCAAATTAATCCATCACTGGGAGAATAGACAGTTAAAAGAAAATACATTAGGAGACATTTATAGGATGTATAATTGGTTTAAACATTAAAAATTTATATTTATGTTACATATGTAATTTGCAGTGGCACATATATATTATTTTTATATTTTTGCACTAAGATTTTCAAAGAGGAATCTAACATAAAAATATTACCTTCTAAAAATCTAATAAACTGAAACTGTAATGACTTTATATTGCCATCTTTAGATAATGTAATTATTCAATGACACATTAAGATAATTAAAAAATAATTGTTTCTAGAACATGAATTGTTCCAAGTCTTTAATTGCCACTAGGAGAGACATATGTCTTCATAGTTTTCAACAATTAATATAAAAAAATCGAATAATTCTGAAAATCTCAAACATGAAGAAATATGACTAGACTTTACAGTCAGTAATTACAAATTAAGGAGAAAAAAATACTTATTGAAATAATGGAATTTAGACACAGAAGGGAGCTGTTTCTAGAATGAACAGTTGAGACAAAAATGTGTTTGAAATTTAATGTAAGTACCCTTCATCTTAGCAATGCCAAAAAAAAATCAGGACACAGTGCTGCCAAGCATATCTCACAACTTAAAAGCTAGATATGTTTTCAGATGTACAAATTATCAGAATGGTATCTAAGTTGCTTACTGTTCGATCACTTGTATTGATTCCACAGCATCAGTATGCTATACTGGAGGATTGTAAGTTTTGTGGGACAATCTTTTCCCCACCAATGCTTGAAATTTTTTAAAGACGAAGCCAAGACAAACGTTTAATAAATAATCAGTGTAAATAATTATGAGATAAAGATAACATATAGACTCAAATTTACAGAATTACGGAATTTAGACCTTTTCCTTCAACAAAGAACTAGGGAAAGATTTGATTTCACCTACATCAAAATTATTTCCTGAGTCAATCCTAGAGTACTTTATGAGTACAATTTTAAATATACCTCAAAATACTAAAATTGCTTTAAATATTAAATCTCAGATAATCTAGTATATTTTCTTAAAAAGAACATAAAATGAAAAATATTAAATCTCAGATATTATTAAATATTAAATCTCAGGTAATCTAGTATATTTTCTTAAAAAGGACATAAAATGAAAAATACCAAGTTTCTGTGGAATTGATCATCTTTCTGGTGGTCCCAGTGACAATGCCATGCCCAAAATACATTCATGCATGCATTAATTTTTCCATTCAACAAATAATCATTCTAAAACAAAATTGGGACACAGGAAAAACAGTAACTTAAAATACAATATCTTATTTAAAGAACAAAAAAGGAATAAATGAAGTTGTGGGAGTTATCTAACATTTAAAAAAATTTAAGAGAGTAATTAAGTAAAACGTTCTTTTTGACATCTTTTATCAACTTTGTTGGTCCATCTGCAAATTGGTATATATATATATATGTATATATATTTTTTTCCAAAGCATCATTTAGAAAGTCCCATGTATGATGGACAGTGACTGCATTGGGGTATGGGTGGGGACTTGATAATATGGGTAAATGTAGTAACCACATTGTTTTTTCATGTGAAACCTTCATAAGAGTATATATCAATCATACCTTAATAAAAATTTTTTTAAAAAGCTAGGTATAAACCCTTTTACCCCCCAGAAAAAGGAAATCAAATGTACAGAAGTTGTCAACAGGTTGGTTGTACTATGAGTCTGAGGAACAGTTACAGTGGAAGAAATGAAGGAGATGGCTGTAAAGAGCTTAAGTTGAAGTTAGTGCAGTGGCTCAATTTGCTATTATGAAAAAACGGTGAAATTTTGAGTGTTGGCAATCTTTAAGGTAGTGTTATGGTGATGGGTGGTAGATGTGCATTAGTGGTAAAGGTCACTTTATACTTAAAAATATGGGATGCTAAGGGAAAAACTGACCATACAGAAATATGATAAATAATTTTTTTTTCCATTTTGAACTTCTAGCTTATATTTCAGTATTGCCTACAATTTTACCTTAGACCCTTCAAATAATGAACTTCTACTGTATGCAAGGCATTGAGTTGAGTGCTTTACATATATTACTTCATTTAATCTTCATAATTAGCACATGAAAATTCATACCACTATTACTCTTAGTTATAGATGAGAATCGATTGTGGATCTGAAAACACTGAAAAAATTCTTAAAGTTGCACAAGCTTGTAAGTGATGAATATGTTTCAAAGCCAGACTATCAGACTCCAGAGACTATATTCTTAAGCACAATTGCACTATACTATTATCTAAAAATAAAACCAGGAAGAAGAAATCTTATTGGATATGAACAGCTAACAAGAGTATTTTAGTATACAAGGAATATTTTCTTGCAGTGTTTATTAACTTCTGACTGTTGCAGATCCATTAGCAAATATAATTAAATCTAGGAACATTGTCTAAAGAAAATGCACATACATATATACTTTAAAAATGATTTTGTAGAGTCTCTAAAAGACTAAAAACCAAATATGGAGCATTTATTAAAATAACAGGCATATAGAAAAACTATACAATTTGAAACATTTGGGTAAAATACTTTAATACTTCTATAACATGGGAGATTTGTCTATGAGACTAGTTACAATTTTTGTAGTAACTTTGGGCTTTAAGGATTTTAAAATAAAATTGTGATCAGAATTAATGATCCCAGTTGACAGAATCATTCATAGCATTATGATATCCTTTTATATGAGACATGAAAATTCTAAACATTCTGTACTGTACTAAGGTTCTGTCTGGCAAAGGATTACCATGAGACACCTTTACGAGCTGTTTGAAAATTTCTTTGCAAAGGTCAATTCCCCACAGGATTGATACTGGTAATTGGTTCAAAAGCAAACTACCTCTCCAAAACATGCCTCTTTTCTGTCTGATCAGAATGTAGAGGCCAAAACAAAAGAGGGTTTTAAATGATCTTTGCTTCTAAATCAGACTTATTCAGAGTCAGTTTCAAGGGCATATGAATCCATACTCTTCAGCATATTGTTCTGAAAATTCTGTGGTGAGGCAGGGCTCCTAGCTTGTGAGAATTATAGATTTCTTTTTAAGTTAAAATTGGCATTTTTAGAGCTTAATATTTGCTTCCCTCTGGCAGCTGCCATATTGCTGTGAACATTACGGTGTCTGCCATCATTTGTGACATACTCCACAGGAGGCCGTCAGGAAATTTTGGTCTCAGACTCTACCCTAATGCAGATTTTACAATTAGAAGAATCCTGACCTTTAATAAAACATCAAAAACATGCTTGGTGGCATGAGGACTGAAAGCAAGACGGTGGTGAGCTCTGAGCCGCCAGTGGCATTCTAGAAGATCCAATTGACAGCCCTCCACTGATTTGTAGCTCCAGACATGGTCACATCATTGTGTAACTGATTTGTGAAAATACATATTTAGAAGTGACCAAAATGATAATGCATTTAAGATAAGTCATAGATGAAAAGTTTAAGAAGAAATAGTTCAATTCTGTCATTCTTTCCTGAAGAATCACCAAAAGGGACAGAATGACAAAACACTTGTTTTCCCTTGCTCTTTTGTATCCTACAAATTACATGATTTTCCTGCCAATTAGTTCACTCCTATCTTCAAAAAGTTTCTGGGGAAACTAGAAGAGAAATAGGTGAAGAAGACATAAAAATGAGAATAAAGAAACTGAGCCCCACCGAAGGACTTAATCAGAAGAGAAATTGCTCATCTACGGTATATGCCCTATGAAACATACTGTTATTAGCTGTGAAGAACAGTGTGGAGCCCCCTGAGAATGTGAAAACTATGGGAACTAAAGTAGTTTGTAAGACATAAATTGGTCAAATTTATTTATTCATTCAGTTTTAACCAAATGGTGGGAATAAAACAACACAGTCAAAATGTCTCCCTGAGACATTTATAAATAAATGCCTATCATACTAATCAGGCTATATGGAACTATTTTTGAGATTATAATTTGAAGTAATTGTTGTACTTTAGAGTGATTGGAATTATCAAAAATCAAATCATTGATATTGACCCTGTTTAGGGAAATAATATGCCACGAGTTGGTTAGGTGGTCTCCTAGAAAAGGATAAGCCAACCACCCAGAGATTTCCTTGTGCTTATTCATGTATTTTCAAAAGACAAGAGATCTGGACTGAAAATATGAATGCTTTGGTCCCTATATGGGTTGTGGTATGACTATTGACTGTTATAGTTTAGCTCACGAACTTCTGTTGCTCTATATCCATTGTCAACTTCTGATTATGTTTGACCATGAAATTTTGCTCTGTAGAGGATATTCTGATCTCAGTTTCCAAAAATTTTAGTCTCTTGGACAATTGATTTTTCTCATTGCAAATTACTAGATTATCATTCTGTCTGTACTGTAATATGATTCTATGTGAAACTGGGTTGTATGATTTCTCCCCATGAAAATCATTTACAATTTCAATTTTTAGAAAAACAAGGAAAAAAAATAATGTTTCTGTGCTTACAAGCTTCAAGTCAAATTCCTGAAATGTTAATGTGCTAATGTATTCTCTATGTTGGGAGGTACTTTGTTAAACAATCGATTAAGTCAGTCAACCAATCATCTTTCCCCATGACACTGAGCTTTTGTGAACTAAACTAAGTCATTTTGGACATTTACAATATTAGGCAATTTGGGTAGTTCCATAGGCTTCAGAAATTTGAGACATGGGCTCTAATTCACCTCTCCCACAATCTTTTTGCTAGGTGGGGCTACCAGATGAGAGCAAGTGTCTGAATGAATTCTGTACCAGCAAGCAAGCAAAAATTGTCACATGAGTTATTCTTGTGAGTTCAGCAAAGTTGCAGACACTCCTAAGCACATGATTCAAGGCATATACAATGGTATTTTAGCATCAGGAGCCAGCTAACCTGTAGTTGGAACCTCATTACAGAATTCTCCATTATGTGGCAAAAAAACAGAATCAGATGGCTGTCCTATGTATATATGTAAAGAGTATATAGATTGTTATATTTTTATTCATACAGGACAAATGTTCTTGAACAGTAGAGTCAGCTCACATTGTGAGAAGCAAAAAGGCAACATATTTCTAACACTTCTTATGCTGATACTATTAATTTCTTCTCATCAACCCAGCAACCATGACCATGTTATTGACAATTATTGTGCTTGAGAAAAGATGAAATTCCTTAGGTTTGGCCTACATCTCCAGCTCTGCAGCCTTTGTGTAAGCAACATCCACTCAGAGGTTGAAATCCAATAAAATTATGGGTAGGATCCAGTGTGGTAGGGGGAAAAGTTTGAAAAGACCGCTCTACACATTAGCACTCTCTCTACATTCACATGTCCTCTGAGGACACGAGAGGGAAGTGGCTATAATGTTGCTAGCTGGTGCCTGCTGTATCTGTGTTTATTTCACATCAGTGGACTGGCAAAGTGGGAAAGGCATATTTCAACCAGGCAGTCACTTTTACCAATCTCAAGGAGGTGGCAGATCACTGATGCACAAGCCAAAACTGATTCCCATGAAAACAGCTTAGGACATAGCGCACTCTTAGGATCAGTTTAGTCTATGAGTCTAGCTGGACAGGAATACAATGAGATCCACAGTGAACACCGAGTTGTTGATACTATTGTTAATTCCACAGGCTAGCTTCATGAGTGCCAGTCCCTAGGCAGAAAACTGAACTGATACGAATCTTCACTGTCTCTGTTTAGCATGTCAGAGAAGAACACGGTGAATCATTTCATAACCAGGTGCCACCCTCTAGCATAGGCAGCTGTTTTGATGCAGTGAAGTTTTTTCCTGCTTTAAGGGATGAACTCTGTATTAGTGCTCCTGCAGCCAACCGCACGAGTAAATGGACTCCTTGAGAAGCGTTCCCCCTCTGCTCTTGCCCAACCTGGTGAAGAAAGGTCTAGTGGAGGGTCCATGCCATTGGCCTCTTCGGTTTCACTGCCAGGTACTGTGGCGACAACTTTATGGCTTTTTATTCTTTGTGTTTTGCTTTTTACTTCACTGGGAGAAAAACAGTATGTTAGGCACTTGGACCTTGGATAGAGCTCAGCAGTACTTCAGCTTCCCTCACTTAAGGTGTTTTTGGCTGCAATCGGTGCTTCTCCTCTAACTTTACTCCCCAACCACTTTGTTTATTCTACCCCTTTGTTCTGGGATGTGGCTACTGCCCCAGTTCCTAGCATTTTTGAGTGTTCACACAAAACAAAAGAGAAAAAGTACAAGGGGTCCTCCCCACTGTCCATACCTCCCGTCCTCTCCTCTCCCTTACTCTCACCAACATGCCAGCAATGGGTAAAGCAGATGAAGTAAGAGCAAGGACCCTGAACCAGAATTGCTAACAAGAAACCAGTTTTGAGTGTGCATTTCTGTGTCTATTAAGTAACCTGAGCATTGTAGATTAAAGCCAGAACCGCGTTTATGTTGAACTATGTATACTGAAGCATTTCAAAGTGAATTAAGGCAATATAACACTGTCATTACATATGTCATTTTCAATGTTAAATACATAATATTATATACTAGTATTATACAGTAATTTCTTGAAAACATCTCAAATGGCCTCATGAGTGGGTTCAGATTTCTTAGAATGGGGATTTATAACTGAAAAATAATGCAACTTGCTCTTTTAGTTTTAAGACTGCGCAAATATACAAGACAGCATGCAAATATGAGAATCATCAAAATAATTATGGATCATCATTTACCTTTATTTGGTTATTTATGTAGTTCTATTAAGTTTTAATCCATAAAGAAAAATTGACCAGCTTTTACTGTGCAGTTACTATATAATCTAAAATATTCTCCCCCTTTCCCATACTTTTGATATTGTCATTTAACATTATCATTTAAAACATAGTAAGTCTTATAGGTCTGTAATAAGCACTTCAAATAACATCAAACTGATAATTATTAGACATACTTTTTACTGACATTGCGCTATTTTAACAAGATGAAAACTAATGCAAAAATGAGACTAAGAAGCTAGCAAAATTGCTAGCAGTTGTAACTAAATCAAATTCTTTTCTTGGCAAATTATTCCAGGGCCTACACATAGGATCCTTATTCTGTCATGCATCCTCTATTTTGAAAAATAAACTAGAAGGATTAGAAAACTCATATGCCTAAAACCAATCACTTTTTTAGTGGTAGAAACAGTTTGCAAATACTTATTGTCTGGCTCCATTTTTAGTGGTTTTCCACCTCTGTTTTAAATACTTTTCAGAAGACTCTAAGTCAAACTAGTAAAAATATTTGTGCTTTTGTTCATAAAACTGAAAATATATTCAGTATTTTTGCTGTGATAGCACAGCTCTTTTGTCAGAGTACTCTCTGCCATACACTGTAAGAATACTTTGTTAATTCCTCATATGATGTTAGAGGGCATTTGGTAAATAAAATGACCCCATAAAACTCAGTAAAAAAGAATGGACACATTCTTCTATAAGCTCCTATAAACTATTTAGAGTTATAACTGCATAAAGATTGTTATTAATCAAAAGTGTCAATAATTACAGAACAGAGAGAAAAGGCAAGTAATTAATTTTCTGTCTGTTGGTACATTATTTTCCATGGATCTCTTTCATTTTGGTGTATTTTGAGAGCAGAGGCACTGATGGCCTGTATTTGGGCTTTTCGAGCAAGGTTGTTTGTATAGCTACAAAGCAGAGCCCACAGCAAGTTTGTTGATTTTTCAGTATACTAACGAGGATGTCTGCCCTGGAGCAAAGGCTGAGCAGTTTTTTCAAATATATTATAAAAGATCTGGATTTCCTAAGGTCAGGGTTCCTCAGCTGTGGTGCAAACCTACTGTATGCATAGCATTCACCTGGGCCTGTTCACATCACCCCTGGGGGTTTGGAGGTCGAGAGGAACCAATGCAAACATAAAACTCAGGATTCTCAGTGTGCCATTAATAATAAACTCTTTGTGTCTCTGACCTCAGGAGTCTTTGACCTCTGCCAGCGTCCATGAAGCTGTAAAAGGCTAATTTGTATGCTTGCAAGGAGAGTACAATTAAAATTACCTTCACAGTTATTAACATTGTCATGACTAAATCTCTATTCTTTCCTTTGAAATAAAGCAGAGATATGTGTACCAAAAAAAAGGCATTAATCTCCCAAAGAAAAGAACAGAATGTAAAAAGAAAGAAACATTTGATGTATTCTTTCTAAAAACCATTTTTACATTTTTTAAATTAAGATGGTCTTAAGTCTATAGCTCATAAGTTGAAAATTAAATTTTGGCTTGTTTTTGAATGTTTAAAATTATGAAGGTGAAAATCATCATCCGATTTGTGTTGGGCATATCTAGGAGTGGAATCCTGGGTCGTAGGACATGTACATGATTAGCTATGGTGGATACTGTCAACCACTTGTCCTGGGTGGTTTTATAAAATTACCCTTTTAACAATGCTGAGAGTTTATCTATTATACCTTAAAATTGGAAACAATCCATGTAGCTTTTGAATTAGAGGAAAGCAGAGGGAAGCTACACTTCTATTATAAATAAATCAACATCCCCCATAGTGCAAGAAACAGTACAGATATTACAACAGGAACCAAATCCTCATATCTAACTACAAACATTTACATTATCATGAAATAGGCATAAATTCAAAGAATGCAAAATATATTATATGACTTTTGGGAAAATATGCATTTATTGAAAAAATAAAATGTTATTATTGAGCTTAATTTTTTATTCATACAACCACCCTTCAACTCTTGTACTATTAAATATGTGGTTCATAGTCTCCAAAGATGGTCCCAGAAATACATCCTGTTTTAGAATTTGTTGATGGATTTGATTAATAGCATGTAGAGAAAGAGATGCTCTGGAACTCCCAAGCCCAGCTTTTACTTCCTGTCTCCTCAAATCCAGCCTCTGTGCTCTGAGAAACCCAAGCCAATGAAGAGGCCACATGGAGCATCACCAAAGCACTGTGTTCCCGAGCTCTAGGGAGCTGCCAGACACTAGGCCTATGAACCCTATGAGTAAGCCACACTGGACAGCCTCGTCCATCTGAATGCCCAGATGAGGACAGCTTAGCAGACATCACTTACAACACGTGGACCACTGGGCCAAATCCATTCATCCTAGAAAATAATGAGGGATGAATAAGTGGTTCCTTTTTAAGTTATTATGTGTTGAGGTGGTTTGTTATTCAGTAATGGATACCCAACATAATATATGCATATGTTTTCCTCATAATAGAGAAATAAAGGAATTAATACCATTAGATGTATGTGCGTGCACACACATACTAATTGTGGAATAACATTTTGTTTTTAATGTTCATTTTGGGTCTCTTGCTGGCAACATAATTAAGGAACACTGACAAGTGTCCAAGGGAAGGCAGTATGGTTACTCCCAGCACAGTAAGAAGTGATTTTCAGGCCAGTAACTCCCTTTCAATTGCCATGTAATACCACACGATATGCATGTGCTGAAACTGATCTCCGTATAATCAGATGTTTTTTAGCTTTTAAATAAAATCAGAACTGGAAAGATATGTCAGATTATCACCTGCTGTGATTAAGCTGCACAAGACAGTACTGGTATCATGTTTTTAGACATTAATGGGTACTTCCTTCACTGATACTCTGTATTTCTTTAATTCTTTCCATCATTGGATAATTTGAGCCACAATATTAATTTCTCCTGGGGATATATAAGAGTAAAATTCCTGGCCTTGATATTCAAACCCCCAGGTATACACATAAGGTGAAACACTGGGAATAGTACTTGCTCTATGAGAAGGGAAGAGAGGGAAAAAAAGGGGAGGAAACAGAGGGAGCTGAACTGAAAAGTTAGATGCTGGGATGTGTATCGGGCATGAGGATGTGCTTACTGTGAACCTCAGGCACTACCAAGTCAAATACAGTGTGGGGTAAAGGACGATTTGAGGGTAAAGGATGAAAGAAGATTTGTACTTCCAATTCCCAAAGAAGAATTCAGGTTGTTGGCAGTGTTCTGGAGATTTCTGTTTCTGAACTTACGGGGAGCATTGGAGAAGAAATAGAGGCAGGTGAGTCAAATGGTTCTCAACATGGTGACTGCTGACACCTGGAAACCTTCTGATTGTGCAGACCTGTGTGGTGGTGACAGGGGTGGCAAAGTCTAGCAGGCACAGGCCGGAGCTTCTGCTAATCTTCCTAGAGTGCACAAGACCACAAAGAATGAGCTAGCTCAAAATGCCAGGGGTATGAGGCTTGAGAAATTTTGTCATAGGGAAATCTTGTCATCGCCCAGTGGGAGGCAAATAGCAGTGAACTGTCTAACACTGCCAGCAAGAGGAACTCGAAGGTCATGAACAGCTTTACACAACTTCCCTCTTCAGCTGAATAGTTTTCCTTCTTTGGAAGTTTTCCTTCTCTATACATCATATAAGCCTTGTGTTGTTTTTCTCTTATACTACTATAATAAAAAAAAGTGCTAGAAAGTAAATAAGCAAGAACGAGAGAGAGGAAGAGAGATTAGAAATAGCAGTACCGCTTCTCTGGAGCTCATAGCAGGTTAGATAATGGGTCATGATAATCCTTCCTGCTGAGCCTGAGCACAGCTGTGAACCAATTCTTCTCAAACTGGTACTCCAGAAAATTGTTACTGATTTATTGAAAGAAGCAAGTGAGATAAAATGTATTTGGTATTCTTATTATACATAGATCAATTTTCTTTCATCCTGAGAATTGATCAAACAAAAACAGATATGTCACTGCAATTATTAGCACATCAGTTCATATTTTCCTCCTTATAGGTTATCAACATATATTAATTCTTTCATATGTTCAAGATACACATGTTAAGATGCACTGTGCTATGTGCTTGAGAGACAAAGAGTAATATGACTGTTCTGGTCATGAGGAACTTAAAAACTAGTATAAAGAAGAGGTGGTTAAAGAGGGAAAGAGAAAGAGGAAATAGGAACAAGTGGAATTGCTACAGAAGGGGAATGAGTAAGAAAAGAGAAGGTTATGCCTGAGCTGAAGTAGATTTTTCCAAGTTGGACATGTAGCATTGACAGAGGATGTGGCATGTGCAAAAGCAGGGAGACAGGAGAAAGAAGGGAATGGCTGAGGAACAGCAAGTGGAAAATATTGCAATGTCAACAAGATTCAGTTTTCTTCCTGCTGTCTCCAGTTCCTAGAATATGCCTGACACATAACAGATGTTCAATAGTGTTTCCTGATTGAATTGATATCTTCTCATGTTCTTCTCTTTTGAAGTATTTTCAAAGTTAAAGGGAGATTGGGATATAAAAGATGGCTTTTCTATTTTCATACAGTTTACACAATGAATCTCACTCTTTCTTACATTGGGAAATACTTCGATAGGTATGAATTTTAATTTGTTAGTTATGCATAACTTTCATTATCATTTCATAACATTGCCATGCAGTTGGACAAGGAATTTACTTTGCTTGGAGACTGGCTTAGTTCAGTCTGTGTATTTTGCTACTGGGTAGTGAAGCATATTTTTTAAGCTATTTTATACTGTTCTTCAGAATTGAGCAATACCCTAGGGAGCTGTCAAAGCATTGCCTGAGGTGATTTCATATGTTTGCACTTATAATTGTGAAAATGTAACCGCAGTTGCACAGCATGTATTCGTACTGGGATGGGCCTGCGTGGTTTTACATCTGCTCCAACAGTACTCTGCCATCCAGGAGCAAGAGGCGGGGGGGGCTGCTTATGTTAAGTCACTGCAGCTGGGTGATAGTTGCTGTGGGCAAAATGGAAAGTCACTTGGGAGAAAGAGTAGTATTAAGGACAGCGCAGAAGTAGCAAACTAGGCAAATGTCAAGGAGAACAAAGATGAAAATAAAAAGGAGTTTAATGGACTGGGTGGTGCCTCCCCCACTTGCCCCATGTTTAGTGGTTGACTGCCCTTGGCTGAATGCCTCTAGGGGCATAACTCTCAGGCTAGGACAACCCAGTCATCAAGTCATCCACCCTCCTCCAGGGAGCCCACATCCAAAGACTGGTGCTAGGAAACTATGATAGTTCTTGGAAGTGAATATGGAGGTGTAAGGACAATGACAACCTTGCTTCAAGGTAGGTCAATCTAAAGGGTTATCCCAGCTCCCCAAGGAACTGGGTAAGGCCTTTGTGACTATATCATAGCTCCACTTCTCCCTCTGCCCAATCCTACATTCATACTCATCCACTATGTGTTGAGGCTAAGGATAATACCTAGTGCTCCTTCCTATAACTGTTCTGCATATATATCTCCATCTGAAAGTCTGTTTCCCAAGGAACATAAGCTAGTAGTATTTATGGTGCCAAGAATTATCGGATGAATCTGTTTCTAAGAATATTTTAGAGACTGGTTGGCAGTAAGGGCTGGTAGTAGATTCAGCCTTAATAACACCTTGGCATTCTGTAGCAATACAATTTTTAAAACGTTTACTGGTGGAAAATTGGTATAGGACACCAGAGAAATGTATTACCCTGTTGATTGCAATATCTCAGGCCTTCAAAAGGTTTAGGGCATACTAATTATAAGGACAATGATATCAGACAGCTATGTTGAATGCTACTGATGTTTTAGAGGAAGAAAATGAAAGGCTGAGGGTAATTAATCATCAATTATAGCTGTTTTAGCAATACTGGCTAAAAGTCAAAGTGACTCCTTGGCAGCATACAAAGAGAAACTTATCTCCGGCAGTTAGAGGAAGATCACAGGCATTAGCAGAGCGCCAGGGAAAGATGAATTCTCAATCCTGGCCGGTCTGCTCCACCAAGGTCAGGGCCTGGTTGAGAAGTGGGTCATAGACTTAGGATGCAGACATCTGACTTAGTGTTCATGGATACCCTGAACCTACTAAGTATGCAGAAGTAGCTCCTTCTTTTCTCTGAGAGGCTAGCATTCCTTCTTTGAATGGTGATGATGCAAAGATCTGAGGATCCAGGCCCGATTCCTCTCCTGATCACTAGACTGTTAACTATGGCCATATTACAACATAATTCAGCTAGAGACATGCAAGAATGACTAAGGGATGTAGGAGTCTATATTCCCAAGGGGGTGCAGGATCTAATGCACACATAGGAAGAAGCTCTGAAATATATAATACAAGGTCCCAAAGAGGCTATAGTAAAGCAGATGGAAAATAAAGATGGAAAAGGGAAAGCTTGCTATTTGGGAATATTCTCCCAGTACACAGGATTTAATACCCTGGAAAAGGATTTTATACCTTGGGATGCTAACACTTCTAAAATGCCTGTTGGCATCTTAGAGAAAGCAATGTACCATATTATATGCAGCAGATATGTCACTGACTAGTCTTATACACAGTGGAAAGGAGAGTCAGAAGGCTTATAGAAGTAAGCATATGAGAGTATTATGCTCCACAGAGGAGCCTAGAAAACAGTGTGAGTGGTAAAGCATATGGTGAGGGCTGCATTGCCTTTGTGAAGGGTAGCTGTGCTCTTTCGGTCATATGGATGGGAGGGGAGCTGTAACAGAAACAAGTCTGCTGAGAGCAGTGGTAAGACAGGACACTGACACAACAGAAGCCAAATTAGAAAGCCTGTGTTTCAGAGCAAAGGTAGGAATGAACATCATAATAGGCAGCTAAGTTGGCCTGGCACCTAGGAGAGCTTGATCCATAGACAGCTGTGATGATAACAAGAATATTCATCTACAGGGCAAGAGAGACAGCAGAAAATAAGGATATTAGTCAATACATAAAATCAAAGTAAGTAAGGATCTGATGATCAGAAAATTTAGACAATGACCTCAATAAAAAGGCACACTCCCAAACCCAATTTCTGGATTTGAGCCAGCTTTAGACCTGGAGCCCATTAAATACAGAAGAGGCAAGCTCCTCAGGAGGACAGACTCTGTAACTTTACAGCAAGTATATCTTGTTAACCTGCTATCAACAGAGACTAAAGCTGAGAACTTCATGTGATACTATCCCTCAAGATCAATAAGACACTTGGTGGCAAGTAGATTAAGTTGGACCCTTTCCAACCTGGAAAAGTCAGCAATTAATTTTAAGTAGGATTCCCATATATTTTGAAAGTAAATATATATTTATCTTTACATTTCAGCCTGCACAACTATCCAGTTTGAAGCACCACCACAGTATCTTGAGTAACATCTGATTAGAATAAGATGCACACTTAAAGACAAAGAGGCATTGGAGTCCAAAAGTCCTACTATACAATTTCCCATTTAGAAGCTGCAGTCTTTAATGTGTGATGAGGAGTGTGGGACCACCTCATAAAGGTTCAACTGAGGCTCCAGTTTAGATGATACTTGGCAAAATGGTACTCCATCCCACAAGGAGAGGAAAAAATATGTATTTTTAATAAATATTTGTATTTATAAATTAGATAATGTGTCTATTATATGTATTATATGTGCATACACACATAAATACACACACACACACACACATGTATCTCATAAATCAATCAATGCTAACCACAAGGTGATCCCAGTAGGTAGGACACTCATTTCCAGGAACCAAGGAGTGGAAGCTGTGGTGCAGAAGATGCCCATCCCGCTCCCAGGGGTCTGCTTTTAGAAAGTTGCATCTTGCCCCTACAACTCTGGGCTCTTCAGATTTGGAGATCTGTTAGACAGAAATGCTTCACAAGGAAACTGAGCAAGAGTCCTCGTGGAGTGGAATCCAGTCACTTTTGGCTCCTCAAGCCGTAAATATAGCCAGTAAGAGAAAAAATACTAACCAGGATAATTGACTCTGATTATCAGGGAGAGAGACATCTGCCATTCTGTATGGAGATAGGAAAAAATATTTTCAATACCCTTTTTAATCTATCGGGGTGGTTCTTGATTTATTCTGGTCCAGTTCTGGATGATAAAAGGGCAAAAGCAGCATTCAAGGTCTGGGAATGGAGACCAGACATACCAGCCTCACATGCACGAGGGTCAGAGTCATCCGGCGGGCAGGTCCCTTAGACCAGCTGGGGCTCTGGCTGGGTGAAAGTGGCAGCCATAAAGGACGACAGAGTGGGGTGTCCATGAGGACCAGTGGTGACCTCAAAACAGAGGGTAATTTCTCCTGAAACCTTTTGTATTCCTAGTTTCCAAGGAAAATGACCAGACAACTAGAGAAGCTTTTCTTAGAACTTCCCTATGAAGCAATTGGATCCAAGTCGGGCAAGAAGTGGATTGTAGTGGATATATAATGTTGCAGAGTTTCTTGTAAGTCTGACAAACTCCCAGCTACTAGGATTGGAGGCAAAGGGTGGACCTTAGGTGAGTCCTTCTCCAGGAATTGTTCTCAGCCAAACAGCCAAGTCCCACTTAGTCCAGTCACTTCCCCCAGGGAAGCTTACATCTATGACCTGACAAGGCCACCTTGCTTAGGGTACAACCATTGTAAGCAGTGCCTGATCTGCAGAAACCCTCATTTGATTGGCTGATGCCTTTGCTGTTAGTCCAGCTCAGCGTGACTCCCCTGCACAGTCCTACACTTTTCACTCTCATTTGATCCAGCGATAATCCTTAATGAATTTCTCACAGCCGCATCTCCACATCGGAGTCTTTTCCTGAGAGTTCAAACTAAGATAGGCAGCCCCAAAGTAGGTTAATTCAGTAAGTATTATATAATCACCTTGTTTCATTTAATCTGTTTTATCAATATTAAAAGGCATCATTTCATATAACATTAAAAAAGATTTCAATTAAATAATGACAAATGTTTTTGGTTATGTTTTAGTTTTATGAACTCTTTTAGATTTATTTAGATCTATAATTTTTAGTCAAATATCACTGAATATGCATACAAAAGGATGATTAAGCTGTAATTGATTAAGTTATCCCTAAAATATGTTTCTTTCAAACTCTTACTCTCTGACCTAATGTTTGACACAGGAATCATTGCTCATGCTTTCTGGCATGATATTCTCTTCCACGCTACCAGTAGCCTAGCAGACACAGCATTTCTGGAAGGAGTGTCCCTTCGCTCTCTCTGAGATTCCTGTATAAGCCACTGACACTCGTGGAGCACCTTTTGGTGCTGGTTCTCTCTCATCTACAACCCATTTCATATCTAGCAAAGACATATAAGTGAAAGTAGGTGACATACGATATCCCAAAACAAAAAGGATGCAGGTAAATATAAAACATTTGTATCATAGATCATTAGCAGGAACATATTTATACCTATAGCTTTATGTTATAAGTATTTACAGAGATTCACTTTGCTATTGAGATGATCGTAATGTTAAAAATAAATTAATTAATTAATTAATAAATGAGAAGGTTTGTTTGCATTTGCCTGGTCCCAAAGTGATCCTAGGAAAGTAGGTTATTGTCTGCTAACCACTTGTTTTCATTACAGAGCACTCCTTACATCTTAATTCTTGTGACCTGCCATTTCTTAGGGAAACTTCTGCTCTGTGAAAGACACCTACATCCTGTGTCTAAATTAAGTTAGAGGTTTTAGTTTTTATCTCTTCACAGTTATCTATTTGTTTTGATTAGAGGAGTTTTAGCCCAGCTTAGGACTTGCTTAAAGCATGTCTAGAATCCCAAGATATATATTGAGGAGATAGCCCAGACTAAAAATAGTTCTTGTGAAGTCAATTAACAACACAATTTTTAAGGCTAAATGAAGAAAAATAATAAATAATAAATAATTAGAAAAGGCTCAATACATGGCACCAAGCAGGGGATAAAGAAGAGGATTCCAAAGGCAGGATTCCGGGACCTCGAGGAGCCAAAGCGAGCCCAGACCCCGGATCAGGAGTGCAAACAAGCTGAACAAGCGCAGCAGCTGGGGAAGTGTTTCAGGAAGGTTAAGGCAGAAACCATTTCCTGGAGCACAGACAGGAGCACACAGTTGGGCAGAGCATCCTTTATGAGACTGGATCTCTGGGCAACCTTCACAATACCCACTCTTCCAAAGAGCTGCGAGGAGCATCTGACTGTCAAACAATCACTACTATTACTAATGTTGAAAAGTTTTAACAATATTGCAGCTTAAGCAGTAAGGAGCCATGGCAACTAGGAAATATAATTCCAGATGCTTGCAGAACTTGGAGGGCTTTAATGGATGGGAAATGTCTTCTCAGTTGAGAGAGATTCACACTCCCTGATTTTTCACTTAGTAAATATTGATTGAACATCCATGATTTGCCACACACTTTCTAGATGTTGACATTAAAATAAGAAAGTAAATTTTAAAAATGTAGACTTTTGTTTGGGGCCACATCTGTGTAGCTTCAACTATTCACAGAAAACAGCAATTCTGCACACACACTTTATTAAATGTTGTGCATGAAGGATTGTTTAACTCTGTAAATTATATAGGGCATTCATCATTACCAAAATCCTGGAACCTGTCCTGCCATTGTTTGTAGTGTTTACTGTTATTGCATGTAAAGCTATTTTCTATCCCAGAAGGTTTACAAGCTTTTGAGAACAGAGTCTCTAACTCAGTTCTTTGTCTTCGTTTCTCACTGAGTGAAGAAATTAAAAATGGGTTAACAGGTGCTTTATTATTTAAAGGGGGGAAAAAAACAGATTCCTACAAATGTAAAGTGATGGAATATTCCTAACGGTAATTTGCATTGAAGAACTGAGTAGAAAGTTGATTATCTGTATAATTTCCAGTGGTTTGGTACATAAAGTTCTCACTTTAAATACATAGACAATTATTATACATGACTCATTTATATGTAACAGTTATGTATATTCCACAGCTGATCGATTCATACTGATTATACTAATTTAATCAAGAGTGGAAAACCAGATGGTTTGAAATGCACTTCATTAACAATCCATTTCAAACTGTTGACTCATATGTACATAATCTTTTCCTATCTTTTGTTTGTTCTAGTTATTTTTATAATTAGACACTTGTATTTATTGAATGAATTCTGGGGAGAATAGAGAAAAATCTATCACAGTATTTTTAAACTGAGTTTCACAAAAGGCTTTTTAATATTGTTTGATGTTTTGTTGCCCAACAAGGAAAAAACATGAGGCCAAAGACTGCATCTTTAAACCTAAGCTCATAAATTTTTCTTCCCAGGAGGTTTTTTCCTAGTGCCTTATTATCAAGGGCTCCAGGTTGAAACCAGATTCCTAGAGGGACAAAAACATTAACAGTATTCCTCTTTTATTTTCTCAGTACACTAGAGAAATATTCCACTCTAAAGAGAAGCTCAGGAAATTCTTTATATGTTCACAACTTAATCCAATTATTTTTTAGTAATCTGGAGATGGCAAGATTTAAGGAAGTAACATGAATGCCTCTAATTGTTATCCTCAGAAGTTTCTTAAGGAGGATAGAACAAATTAAGAAGAGCAAGAAGACAAGCAGCCTCCATGCATGTACACACTATGGGAAGACCATTATGTAGAGGATATATTATTTCACTTGTATTGCAAAATGCAGGGCTTCTAGAAATGTTCCCTCAAGACTATTTATTTCATTAAAAACAAGGAGGAAACCACCAATAGGTTTCAAAAAAAAACATGCTGCATTTAGCTATTTCATTTTTAAGACACTATTTTTTCCAATGTGTTACTGCTGTGTGGTTTTTATACTCAGCTGTGTGAAGCTATGAAATTTACAAATTGCAATAGTCTGTGAGTATTAAGTGAGTATCAGGGCTTAGAAATATAATTTGATTTTACTTTTTACTTTTCAGGAGAACAGTATGACTACTGCCATATACCAGTTGACTAATTCATCTTTTTTTTTCTTAATCCACACTTCGAATTGCTGTCTTGTAGATGATTTTCTTTATTAAAATGGCACAAGAGCTCTAAATGGATTCTAATATTGTAAGGTCTGGAAGATCATCGCTTTAAGTTTCTGGCATCCTTAAGTAGGAATATATTGATCAGAAAACATCCTGTACATAATCATAATGCTCTCAGGAAAAGGCCTTTCCTTGGCAAATATGGAGATGGATGAGAAAACATCCCAGCTTGGAGTTCTTTAAATGCTTACCCACGAGGAATGCTCAATACCTAGGGGACCAGTAAGGCTGTATGAGAATGGTAAAAGTTACCTTTATTTAAAATGCAATTCATCTAAACTCAGTAGCTAAGAATTTCCCCAGACCAGCCTGCTACTAAATATATTGTATTTCCTAAAACCAGAAAATACTCTGGCTTTACTATAAACCAGTGTTTTACATACTTTCAGACTGACTTTCCCACTATCCATAATATATGTCTGGGTAGGTATATAAAATTGGTATCACATTCAAATTAAGATACCCCTAGAAGTGTTTAAAAAGGATTCTTTGGAAGGTATGGTTGGCTGTAAAGGAACCACAAGAAACGGTTCAGTAATCTGGGGCAAGAAACAGCTAGAGTGGTGGTTCCCAGAAACTGGAAGGGCAATTCTTCACAGAGAAGAAAGCCTTGAGAAGAGCAGTGGCCTTCATGGGAAGACACGGTGGGCATCCCCTCAGCGTGGGAGCTAGGGCACCAATTCAGTACCCTGAGCTCACCGTTCTCTCTCTTTCCATCTCTGCCTGAGCTCTCCATTGATTCACCCTAACCTGAGGCCAGAAAGACTTATTTGTTAATGCAATCTGTGCAGATTATCACCTCAGAGCAGGGCAAAGTGGAACGGAGCTCTAGAAACACACTTGGACAGTATCTGGACCACATGGTAACAAATGAGGGCAAAGTGGAACACTTTCACAGCTTTAAATTTAATCCTTGCACAATCAGTCCTCAGTTTCTTTTTGTGGCATCAGACAACAGCAATGGATTATCCAGATGAGCCTGGTGACCCCTCTTCAGCTGGTTAGAATATAGTCTTGGGACATTAGGGAAGTGAAAAAGGAATACCCCTAGGCACCTTAAGTTCCTTAATACAGAAATCAGGAATATAAGAATATAAATGTGTATAAATGCCATAGTTGACATTACAGTGTACCTGTTGACTTCATTATTCAAAATTAAACAGAATATCAGGAATAAACTCTAATTTATAATCTATAGTGTAAATTATAGTAGCAAATTAAAAGTAATCATCCTTTAAAAATTGTGAAATAGAAAAAATTAGTGCTATCTAGTTGAATCAGAAAAAACTTTAGTTAGATGGCGCACATTAAAAAATTTCTGTTGCTTCACAAGTAGAAACACTGGTTTATTTTTATTCTCAATTTTCTTGTGTGTACATCAAAATAGGCTTTATTCCAAAATATGTTTCTTCATTATCCTTTGGATAAGTTCCTAGAGAAGGGCCTTTGGATTTCTTCAAAAATATTCAACCTTAAATGTTTCTCTTAGATGGACCAGGGATATATCTAATGTAGTAATTTCCTTGTCCTACAACATCCCCACCCACTCCCCCATTATAAGAAACTCCTTTCTTCCTGCCTTCAGTGATCTGTGTGAGTGGGGTTCCTGATTCATAAGTATGTCTCTTCTTTATTGTTCCTGAAGGCAAGAGTGTTGAGTCATTGGATCGGTCGCCCTCCAAGAGGTGGTGGGGCATGTGTGGCCTGCAATTCTGCTTTCTTTAGAGTGGGGGATGGGCAGCTCCTGACAGGAAGCAATCATTTTTACCTTCTTTCATCATGTACTAGGCTTACTGGGACAAGAGCTATGGAGGAAGCCTGTAGTTTTGGGGGAAATAATTCTAGCCAGGAGAGTGTGAACATGACACTGGACCAAAACTGGCAAGGCTTTCCCATTTGCTATTAGTAGGAAAGCTGATATTCTGAACTCCAAAAGTGATTGTTGTCCATCTTTCCAGTGGTTCTGAACCTAGATAGAATAGAAAGGGTCTATTTATTGGTCCTTTCTAATCTCCTAAATATCTAGTGTATTTGGCTTGGAATACAGAGAACAGATAGGGGGTGAAATTAAGTGAGGCAGTACATAAGGAGTGACAGGTACACTACAGCAGCTGGAAGTAGTGGCTGTGACATTTACAGGTGCTATGGCAAACACGAGTAATGGGATTCCTTCATCAGGTCATATTATCAGATTATTACCTCTCTTTTGTAATTTTTGTTTGTTTTATTGTTATGCATTGGCTTTAATTGGTATGACCTGGAGACTGACTTTAAAATTCAGTCACATGGGACCTTGGCAGTTAACTGTAGCAAAATGCAGTTATGAACACCCAGAACAGCTATATAATTTGTGGTGCCAGTACAAAATGAAAATGTGGACTCTTTGTTAAAAATTATTAAGAAATTCAAGATAGTAACATCAGAGAATTATACTAAGCACAGGAATCTGAAGCCCTGTGCAATATATATATATTGCAGTACTATGGGAATGTAGTATTCTTAGCAAACAAGAGGCAGGCCACACTGAGCAGACAATGGGGAAACCATGCTAGGCCTTAATGAAGACATGCAAGCTGCCATGCTAAACAGGTTGTTAGGCACACTAAGGTAAACTTTGAACAGAAGAAAATGAATGTGAGCACTCATACAGAAGAGAATTTTTTTTTTGCTCACCTTTAATTTTTTGTTTTGTTTTGTTTTACTTTGTTTTACTTAGATTATAGAGCAGGACGTGAAACACCAGAGATATGTATTCTAGTGGTGAAATAGGCAGGACTTACTAGGCTGTACCATATTCAAATCCCCAGCCTTCATCCCTTGCACTGAGCAATATCAGGATAGAGCTTCATTAACCACATGAGTTCTGGTTATTACATTAGATTTCAGAGACCCAAAATATGACTTTACCTAAAAACATATGGTATATTTTATTGAAAAATCACAAATGGAGAGAAATGGCAGTCATTGTTTAAAGAGAATAGCCATAATCTTAGGTGGACACAGAAAAATAAGCAAATAAAATGAACATGCCAAAAATTGAAAATGACAATGTTATGGGTTTTGCAGAACATTCAGTCTATCTGCTTTACTTAAAAACTTACTTTAAAACCAAAATTGTTACAAGCACAGAAGCACGAGAAGAATGAAAACAAAATAAAGAAATGTAGGCTGATTAAAACAAGAGGGAGGGAGTAATTTATTTAAGATAAAATAAAATTAAATATATGTGTAAAGTCTCTGGCTTCTAACTGACCTTAAACTATTAGAAAAGGGAAGATAGTAATATTATTACTAGGGTAGAAAGGAACTCAGATCTCAATGAAACCTAATAAAAAGTCTAAATAATATGTCAGAGAGCTGACTTAAAAACTAACACCAAAGAGAACCAGTATCTTGGTAGAAGGAATAAACATTCTCTTAAAATTACAGATCAAGTGTACAGAGTTGTACCTTCTGGGAACCAACACTTAAGAATCAAAATGGGTAAAACAAATATCTCTAAAAGTTGGACATATTTGAGAGGAAAAATTCAGAAAGATTGATGTAAAATAATTAGAGTAACTGGGTGAGTTTCAAAGAGGAATAGTTGTAGAAGAGTAGTATACAGGTACTGGCTCTATCCTCAGGGAATCCCACATGGAACTTGCAGAACTAAGATTCAGGTAAGGCATAAAAAGAAAGGAACATGTTAGCTTTTCTGAAAAGGTATAACTTTCTATGCTTATAGTCTTAAGGTTGACTTAAAATCCCTGATGAAAAATGTTACAAAACACAGCTAACCCCTACTAAGGAAATCTAACAAATTTCACTGAGTTTTCTGTTTACATTTGTCTTATGTTTTGGTCTAAAAAGCTATTTTGACTGAGTGAATGAATTAAATACAAAGTGTTTGATAATTTCAGAGGTTCATCACTTGGATTGCAAAATATATATTAATTAGGGAAAGGGATAGAAAAAAATGAAACTTTGGTAGTCACATGCAAAGTCACAAAGTCCAACTCTTCATCGAGTTTCAGACAAGATCATAAATAAAGAGACCTGGCAAATAAAACACAAACTCTATTTCATAAACTTCCTATTATTAAAGCATGCCCTCTAGCAAAGATGAGTATAATAAACTCATTGATTATGCACTGTACTTGTTAAATGTTCCAATACAATTTGTAATATTAATGGGTATTTACAATAACATGGGTCTTCTATTTGTCTTCCAGTTACATCAAAGTGATGATTGTCTTGCCTGTAACTTGCCCTTTAACCCTGGGGACGGATGCCTCTAAGCTGCTCTCCGGTAACATATTCTGTAGTTTCTTTGTATTGTGATTGGTCTTCTGCATACTTGCTGTTTATGTGACCATGATTTTTTCACGTAAAGATGCTAAATGTTGTTAGGTATATTCCTTTGTGTCACCCTATATTTTTAATTTTATTAAATGGCTGTGATACCTGTTAGCATTATAGCAAGTTTTCTTTTAGAAATCAAAAGAAATTCTTGCTCACTTAACAATTCTATTTCTGAAAGGGAAAACACATAGAAATAAAACTTCCGTTTCTTCTATTCCTACTTTGAAAGATTTCTGAACTCTCAAGTATTATTGCAAAGCTAAACAATGCTTACAGAAGAATGTATTTTTTATACTGCCTTCTGCTAAATCTCCCTCTGCAATTGTATGTCTTGAAAAAGAAACTCTTCATTACATAGGCACTTTTCACCTCTGTCTCACAAAGCCAGTCAAGTTGGAAAATATTCCTAGCATTAGAAGCTAAACCTCAGTTGGTTATACTGGAAATTTCCTTTATTTTTCAATGCATTACAATAATCTTCTTTTTTACTGTCTGTCTGTAAGAAGAACATCTTTTATATGCAAGGATATACCTTAAATCAACTTTTAGCTGGGAACAGTATGCTTGAGATTTGCCTGTGGCTGCCACACTTAAAAAGTTTCTACTACAGTCAGGACAGAAAAGAGTCTGTGATAATATGAAAGACTTTTTGAAATTAGCTTTAGTTTATTAAACTAAAATCTATGATAGGAGTGTTAATTAATGCCTACCATGTATAAACCACTATACATGCAGGACCTTGTGATACATGTACTAAATTACTTTTTCACTGCTGTGCATCAATTTCCACAAACTTAGCAGCCTGAAACAATATCCACATATTATCTCACAGTTACACAGTTCGGGAGTCAGAGCACAGCTCAGCTTAGTTACATCTTCATCTCAGGATCTGGCACAGCTGCAGCCAATGTGTTGGCTAGGGGTGCGGTCTCATCTCAGGTTCAGGGTCCCATTACACATCCTTGTAAACAGAATGCATTTCCCCGCCTTCTTCAAGGCCTGCATGACAGCTTCTCTGCTGCTTCTGAGTGTTTTATAAAGGGCTCAGCTGATTAGGTCAGGTCCTCTCATTATAATCTTTCCTTTGGTTAAAGTCAGCTGATCAGCTTTGTATCTACAAAATTCCTTCACATCTGCCACATAAGGTAAACTATCATAGGAGTGACATCTGCTATATGCACAGTGCACACTCATACTCTAGCAGAGGGGATTATACAGACTGTGCACACAAGAGGACAGAGACCAAGGAACCCATCTTAAAATTTGACTACCACATCTATTTTTCCTATCAAAGTAGCTGCAGTAAATGGTTTTCAGAGTTGTAATAAAAATACGTATATGTACACCACATAGTAGGTTTGTGCACACCCCAGTTTTGGAGATTTAGAAAAAGATGTATGCATACATTTTTTAGAGATATTAGAGCCCAAACAGCACTGAATTTTTGCTTAGTATATCTGCTACAAATATATTTTTATTCTAGAGTTAGAGGGATGAATTATGTAAGCATCTGGAACCCCTTTTTCCCATCCTAGGCCATTACAAATAGATGTTCCCTTAAATTAATTCCTTTTTAATCTAGTCAAGTCTGAGTACCTGTATTTCAAAGCTTTGTTTTAATAAAGGAAAAATACTATAGTGAAATTATAAATTATGTTGACTAAACAATTTAATTATTTCTTTTCAGTTTTATCTTCAACAGTTTGTAGAGGATATATTAGTGTAAAAATAAATTAGTAAGAAGAATAATTTTGAAGACAGAGTCAATGAAAGAAATAGTCAAAATTTATCTTATGTTATCTTAAGAGATTCAATTCAGTATATAATTATTTAATATTTGGTATGTTAATCATAGTAATCATAGTATCACTTTTCATTCATATGCATTTTAAGGCTTACAAAGCTTTTTAAGAAATAGTATTTTATTTTCACAGAGTAAGAGTATTTTCACTGAAACAAAAAATTTAAATAACTGGTATTTGGTATATTTTAATCTTTTTACAACAAATGAGATAATAATATTGTCAAAGTCTTATCTGGTGCAGGCAGAAACAGCACCATCAGCATGTTTCTGAATTTGAAACATATTTCTTAAAACTATAATTTTAAGAATCAGCAAGAATTCAAGAAGTCCCAGAAAATCATTTGGTTATTTTTTATTCAGGATAAACTAGAAAAAATGATCATTGTATATTGTGCAAATCTAACTGTTGCTTAAATATGTATGTCCACCTTAGCTAGTCTAATAGTTCTCATCTCCCCCAATTTTTATCTTATTAAAACTTTTCAGTGAATCATATTTATTTGAACATGTAGGATATAAAAATGTTAGTTCTAATAATTTGGAAAAATGAGTTTTTTACACTATTTCTCTTGGTAAAATAATTCATACAACTGTGTAGTTAAAGACCATGCATTTTGTTGTTAGCTGGATTTCAGAGTGAATCAGTTTTATCTTACTGTATCTGAGAGTCTTAAGACAGTTATTTAAGTTCTCTAAGACCCAATTTCCTTTTGTATAAGTTGAAAGATAAAACCCATTTCATATTTGTCATGACATCTGGTCCATAATGTGTGCTAAGAAAAGGCTTTGCGTCCTTTCTTTTTGTCTTCCTTCTTTCCTCCATCTACTCTATTTTTTAACAGCTTTATTAAGTCAAAATTTACATGTCACAAAAGTCACCTAAAGTATAAAATTAAATACTAAATATTGTAGTACATTCAAAAAATGTGTCCAAATTAGTAAGGAAGAAGTCAAATTGTCCCTGTTTGCGGATGACATCATATCATACATAAAAATCCCTAAAGAATCCACTCCAAAACTACTAGATCTAATATCGGAATTCAATAAAGTTGTGAGATACAAAATGGATATACAGAAATCTATTGCATTTCTATACACTAATGATGAACTAGCAGAAAGAGATATCAGGAAAACAATTCCATTCACAATTGATCCAAAAGAATAAAATACCTAGGAATAAACCTAACCAAGGAAGTGAAAGACTTATACTCTGGAAACTACAAGACACTCATGAGAGAAATTAAAGAAGATACCAATAAATGGAAATATATACTATGCACATGGTTAGGAAGAATGAATATTGTCAAAATGGCCATCCTGCCTAAAGCAATCTATAGATTCAATGCAATCCCTATCAAAATACCAACAGCATTCTCCAATGAATGAGAGCAAACAGTTCTAAAATTCATATGGAACCACAAAGGACCCCGAATAGCCAAAGCAATCCTGAGAAGGAAGAAAAAAGCAGGGGGCATTATACCCCCTACTTCAAGCTCCACTACAAAGCCACAGTCATTAAGACAATTAGGTATTGGCACAAGAGCAGACCCATAGACCAATGGAACAGTCTAGAGAGCCCTGATATAAACCCAAGTATATATGGTCAATTAATATATGATAAAGGAGCCATGGATATGGATATTCAATGGGGAAATGACAGACTTTTCAACAGCTGGAGTTGGAAAAACTGAACAGCTACATGTAAGAGAATGAAACTAGATTATTATCTAACCCCATACATAAAAGCAAACTTGAAATGGATCAATGACCTGAATGTAACCATAAATCCCTTAGAAAACATAGGCAAAAATCTCTTAGACATAAACATAAGTGACTTCATCATGAATGTATCTCCCTGGGCAAGGGAAAAAAAGCAAAAATGAACAAGTGGTATCAAACTAAAAAGCTTCTGTACAGCAAAGGACACCATCAATAGAACAAAAAGATATCCTACAGTATGGGAGAATATATTCATAAATGACATATCTGATAAGGGGTTGACATCCAAATTATATAAAGAGCTCATGAGCCTCAAGAAATAAAAAGGAAATAAGCCAATTAAAAAATGGGCAGAGGATCTGAACAGACACTTCTCCAAAGAAGAAATTCAGATGGCCAACAGGCACATGAAAAGATGCTCCACATCACTAATCATCGGAGAAATGCAAATTAAAACCACAATGAGATATCACCTCACACCAGTTAGGATGGCCACCATCCAAAAGACAAACAACAACAAATGTTGGTGAGGATGTGGAGAAAGGAGAACCCATCTACACTGCTGGTGGGAATGTAAATTAGTTCAACCAATGTGAAAAGCAGTATGGAGGTTCCTCAAAAATCTCAAAATAGAAATGCCATTTGAATCAGGAATTCCACTCCTAGGAATTTACCCTAAGAATGCAGCAGCCCAGCTTGAAAAAGACAGATGCACCCCTATGTTTATTGCAGCACTGTTTACAATAGCCAAGAAAGGGAAGCAACCTAAGTGTCCATCAGTATATGAATGGATAAGGAAGATGTAGTACATATACACAATGGAATATTATTCAACCATAAGAAGAAAACAAATCCTACCATTTGCCGCAGCATGGATGGAGCTAGAGGGTATTATGCTCAGTGAAATAAGCCAGGTGGAGAAAGACAAGCACCAAATGATTTCACTCATCTGTGGAGTATAAGAACAAAGGAAAACTGAAGGAACAAAACAGCAGCAGACTCACAGAACCCAAGAATGGACTAACAGTTACCAAAGGGAAAGGAACTGATGAAGATGGGTGGTAAGGGAGGGATAAGGGGGAAAAAGTGGTATTATGATTAGCATTTACAATGTAGTGGGGGGGAATACAGGGAAGGCTGTATCACACAGAGAAGATAAGTAGTAATTCTATAGCATCTTCTACTCTGATGGACAGTGACTGCAAGAGGGTATGTGGTGGGGACTTAATAATAGGGGGAGTCTAGTAGCCATAATATTGCTCATGTAATTGTACATGAATAATAGCAAAATAAAGAAATGAATTAATTAAAAAAAAACAAAAAAACAAAAAACAAACAAAATGTGGCAATGTATCACCGCTATTTGATTTGAGAATAATTTCATCACCCCAGAAAGTACTCCTGATACTCACTAGCAGTTACTTCCCACCACCCTACCCATAACAACTAACTTACTTTTTTGTCTTTGTAGACCTGCCTTTTCTAGATTGTTTTATATAAATGGAATCATATAATATGTGATCTTTTCTCATTAGTTTCTTTGATATAGAATAAAGCTCATAAAGTCCACCCTTATTGTAACATGTATTAGCACTTCATTATTTTTCACAGCTGAAAAATATTCCATTATATAGATATACCACATTTGTTTATCCATTCATAAGTTGATGGGCATTTGGGTTGTTTCTACATTTGTTATTATGAAAAATACTGTTACGCACATCCATGTTCAAGTTTTTGTGTGTGGATATGTTTTCATTTCTCTTGGGTATATACCAAAGAGGAGAATTACTAGGTCATGTAGTAACTCTATGATTAACTTTTTTAGGAACAAAATTATTTTCCAAGTGGCTAGACCATTTTTCATTCCAAGTAGCAATGAATGAGGATCCCAATTTTGCACATCTTCACTAACACTTGCTATTTATTATCTGTCTTTTTGATTATAGCTTTCCAAGTGGGTGCTAAGGTAGTATCTCATAGTGGTTTTGATTTCCATTTCTCATTTTCAGTTGAGCTGTCTTTTTACTATTGTGTTATTTATATATTCTGTTTATCAGTCCCTTTGCAGATACATGATTTGCAAATATTTTCAATAATTCTGTGAGTTACATTTTCACTTTTTTTGAGATTTTTTTTGCAAAAAGTTTTTAATTTTTATGAAATCCAATTTATCTACCTTTACTTTCATTGCTTATGTTTGTTCTTACACCTAAGAAATCACCTCCTAACCAAAGGTCATGACTTATTCCTATGTATTCTAAGTTACATAGTTTAGGTCTTACACTTAGAGTTATAATGCCATCTGAATTAATTTTGCAGCAATGCAAATAGCTCAATTTCTTTTTTTGCATGTGATTATCTACTTGTGTCAATACTGTCTATTGAAAAAACATTCTTTTCCCATCAAATTATACTAGCACCCTTGTCAGAAATCAATTGACCGTAGCTATCTGGGCATATTTCTATACTCTGATTTCTATCCTATTAATCTATATATCTATCATGCCAGTGCCATACAGCCCGGATTACTGTTTATTTAGAGTGGATTTTGAAATCAGGAATTCCCAATCTTCCAACTTTGTTCTTTTTTAATAGTCTTCTTTTTATATAAGTGGGTCTTTTGCATTTTCATGGGAATTTTGGGAATCCAAATGCCAATTTCTGTGAAGACAACAGCTGGAATTTTGATGGTGATTGCCTTGGAACTGTAGCTTAATTTGGGGAATATTGCCTTCTTAATGATATCTGCAGAAAAGAAGTCTTGCACTTTTTTGTTAAACTTACTCTTTAGTATTTTATTCTTTTTGATATTATAAAAGGAATTGTTTTCATTTCATTCATTTGCATGTTGCTCATTGCTAGTATGTAGAAAAACCACTAATTTTTACATATTTATCTTACTACAATCATGTGTGAATTCTTATAATTTATTTTGTTTTCAGCAGCTTGGGGTTTTCTATATAAAAGATTATCATGTCATCTGCAAATAAATGTATTTTTACTTCTTTTCCAATATGGATTCCCCTTATTTTTTGTCTTGTTAAGTACCCTGGCTAGAATTCTTTGTTTCTTTCTTTCCATTTCCTAACAAACCTTAAATATTTCACTTGTGTTAGAAACAGATAATTTCTAGGCATATGAAAAATAAATAATATTGGTTACTTATTAATTGTTGGTGGCTGTGTGGACTAGTGTGAAAGAAACTCTGGACATGGTACTCTTAGGGAGACCCCCACACCTCTGGGGGTTCTTACCTCCAAGAACCCAATAAGCTTCTCATGGTAAAGATCCAGGAAAGAGGTCTGCTTCCCCCTGATTAGGGGGAAGCAGGTAATCAGAGCCTTCTCCATAGCAAAGTTCTACTGTCCAGGGAAAAAGAATTTATCAGAGCCTTGTCTCATCTGGGGAAAGGGCATTTCTATCATCTGACTCTCTCTGCTCTTTGTATCTCACCTACAAGTAGGCAAAAACTAATCACTAAAGAAACACTTGAGATTAATTTAACAACCATTAATTAAGGACTATGATGGAAAAAGTAGATAACATATGAGAACAGATGATAATGTAAGCAGAAACACCAGAACTCTAAATCAAATATCAAAGGAAATGTTAGAAATCAAAAACATTGCAACAGGAGTGAAAAATGCATTTGAGTAGACTGTGTCCAGTGGACTGCACCCAAAAGAGGAAACAATCGTTGAGCTTGAATACATCAAAAGAAATTTCACAAACTAAAACAAAAACATAGAAAAAAAAACACTAATTATGTAAGGAGATACAAAAGTCAACTAAAAGAACACCCAATGGCCAAAACAACAAAAAATTGAACAAATATTGAATTGTAACCTGAAGGTTAAAAACAACATCCTTGAGTCCATATTGACTTACTACTGACATAAATAAGTTATTGAAAAAATGGGGGAAAAGACTCAAGTTTATTACAGTGCAGAAGAATTCTAAATAATTAATCCAGATACTACATTCTCAAGGGAGTGTAACAATGGGGCACAACTACCCACTCTTTACTCTGCATAGTGACTTCCTTTCAAAGAGTACAGTATGTAAGGTAGATAAGAAGAATAAGTTCATAGTAGAGAACCCTCATAAACATAACCCCAGTCAGGTGATAACAGTCAGTATCAACAGTGATAACTCATATTAACAGGACAATATGATATTGTGATGTCATGATGTGAATTTTACCTCTGTACTCATAACCCCAATCTAATCATGAGAAAAACATTTGCTCAATCACAACTAAGGAACATTTACAAGATAACCTGACCAATACTCCTCAAGACTGTCAAGAGTCATCAAAAATAAGGAAAATCTGAAAAACTGTCACAGCCAAGGGAGACAGGAAAGCTAAATGGAATGTGGTGTCCTCGATAAGATCCTAGGAGAGAAAAAGGACATTAGGAAAAAACTAAGGAAATCTGAATAAACTCTCAGTTAATAAAAATATATCAGCATCAGTTCATTGATTATAACAAATATGCCATACTAATGTAAAAAATAACAGGGGCAAGATGGCTTAAGCTATAGAAGAACTCTGAGTTATCTACACTTCTCTGTAAATCTAACAGTATTCTAAATTTAAAAGTTGCATTCTATCGATAAAAAAGTGAGTAAAGAAAGCCTACAGGTAAAATTCTAAAAATTAATAAAATACACTGTTTTCTGGGTCAAGAATGACTTAGCTAGGTCTTCTTCTTTAGGTGTCACACGGCTACAGTCAAGATGGTGACCAGGGCCATCCATGGATCTCATCCGGAGTCCAGCTTCCTCCACCAAGTTAATTCAGGTTGTCAGAAGAATTTAGATCCTCAAACCTTTATAACTGAGATTTACCCTTATTTGACCAAGGACTCCTCTCAGCAAATAAAAGAGGCCTACAGTTCCTTGCTACGTAGCTTCTATAAGGCATTTCATTATAAGGCTATTTGCTTTCTTCACAGATGGTAGGAGTCTGTCTCTCCTTCCAGTCTCCCTGGATGCTGATAAGATGGAATTCTACATAATGTAAGGAAATCTTGAAAGTGCCAAATAATTAAATGTAATTATATTGTCTTATCATGTAAATTAATCATGGGATCTTCAGAGATTCTCAAGGCAAAGAAATTATTCAAGGAGTATGCATGAAGCAACAGACACCGTAAGGACTTCCTTAGAATTGTTTACCACAGATATTAAAAAATAAACATATTCTTCATGTCCAGGTCTCCACTTATACTGTACCTACTTTATTTGTTCTTTTATTAAACACCACATAGTTTATGAAGTTTTCAATCTTCAGAAGATCACAGGTGTTGAACTCACAAGAAAAAGAGAAATAGAATATGAAAATCTTACAAGATAACCAATACATCAAAGGAGAATGAAAGAAAAGTATTTTCAGAAATCCAAAAGGGTAGTTACTCTGAGCACTTAGTAGTGTGGGTTAACAGCCCTTGGAATTAAATCTGTTCACTATAGCAGTTAAGAATTTCTATTATGCAGGGACCTAGGAAATGGGCTTAAATAATACGGTATGGCAGGTTGCAGGACTATGGATCTTGTTTGGCTCATGCACGGTTTTTAGTTAACATGCATGTTTAATTGTGGTAACTGGAAATTGATGAAAAAGAAATGTATAAAATAAAGCCTAAATTCTTTCTAGCAGGACTTCCCAAAATGTAAACACTCCTGACATTTTTCTCTATGTTCAGACACATTCATGTATACAAATTTACCAAATACTGTAATTAACTGATATTTCAGGTTCAACATATATTTACTAAACCCTTCTATGTACCAGAAAATAAAATATTAATTAGCCTCAAAAGAACACCATGAAAAATATTTTCTTATTCATATTTTAGACATAAGGTTACTGAATTTCAGGAAATTGACTTCAGTCATTTAATTTCACACAGCTGTTCACCTGGGAACCCCTCTTCCAACACGGGGCCTCTCTTTCCTACCACACTGTCATCTCTTTCTTAGTGGCATTGTGCTGCATAAATGAGATGTCAGTGCATAAAAGCATCCTAGGTGTTTGCTACTACAAAGAGCAGCTAGGCACTGTTAATAGCACAAGCACACTGATTATAACTAATTAGGAAGCTGACACATTGTTCCTTTGAATGCTTTGACTAAGTGCTTCTAGTTTTCTAATTAAAGTGTGAAGGGGCTATATGTGTTCATTCTTACGGTAACACTAGCTAAAATCATAGCTTTAAAAATTTTTGCTTTTCAGGAGGTTTTGTTTTTTCTTTTTTTTTTTTAATAACTCCATTTCCAAATTTTGACAATAAGGCTAGCTGGTGATTATTTTTAGAGTGGCAAAACATAACACATTGTTGACTAACATAATATTAACTAATCCCAAATATGATACAAATGGGTGGCCTTCCATATTAAATTTCTCCAGATATCAAACATTTTTAAGGTAGAACCAACAAAGGATGTAGTTGGCAGACAGAATGAAATTCCAAAGTTACCGTTTAACACTATATTATTAGTATTTGTTACAATGAAATAATATACCTGCGCATGTTTACTGGCATAAAAGCAGTACATAATTAGCTGAAAAACAACCTACCATTGTGTTTTTGTCTTAATGTGCATGGGGAGAAAAGACTGGACCCTTCTGTTTACTCTGGTCTGTTGATGAGTACTTAAAGGGCACGGTGTTTGGTTTGAGTTGGGGTCTAGTTCCAGCTCCATCACTCAATAGCCTTGTCACTTTGAGGTCACCTTGGATATGCCAATATTTTCCTTTGTACATGTAGATAGAGGATCTAAAAACACTCATTCTTCTTAAGTATGACATACTATATTCAGAATGGATTTATAGAACTATCCATGAATCACCTGTTCATGTGGAAGCCCCCAAGTACCTAATGCCTATTCAAATTATTTGACTATTCAGATCCTGCCTCTCCAGTGAGCTTTTTGTCCTTTCATAGTTGAAGGCTTTAACATTTATCTTCTCAAAGCTTTAGGAATGAGGTGATTTGATTACTTTAATTTAATAAAGCTGAAATAACCCAGTAAGTAAAAGGGTTAATTAATGTGTTTGAAATCTAAATTTTGTTTTTGAATCGAGTACAAGGGAAATGAGAAGCAAAGGCAAAAGTGCTGGATCAGCAGGGGACAATTTTAAGAACACTACTAATTAAATTATAAACCTGTTAGTGTGTTGAGATCTCTAAACCCACTTAAAGCAATGGGCCTTAATTATACGCCTAAATCCATAACTTGTAGTCAGTGACTGATAACAGATATGTTGTCAGATATGTGTGCATTCTCATCTTTTATTATAAGAGATTTGGTCATTTACTTGTTGAATTTATGTTTTATATCTTATGGATTTAAATATCCCTCCCTTAGCCTTTATAGGTCTTTCTAAATTTTCCAAAGATTCCTATAAGAGGTAATTTCAGTGAGTTAGATACTTAACATAGTAAGACTTGCAATAGAAAATAAGAAAACTGAGCAAAATTTATTCAGTGAATATTCAATAAACTCATTATATTAAGTTGTATACTTTATCCTTATGTTCTAAGTCCCCTTTATGATGTATGAAAGTTGGAAGAGTCCACTGATATCTTACCATCAATAACAGCACCATTAGGCACTAAGTGCATCTTGACATATTTCCATGTGAAGTACACAACATAACCTGTGAAGTATTCCTGATCAAAAAAAGAGAAAGTGTTTAAGTTGAATCTAACCATCCTGTTGGATCTAACTTCCAGTTGACATTAAACACAGGAATAAAAATCTGATAAATCAATCAGACAAACTGAGATTGTGGGACCTTCTACAGGACAATTGATTCTTGTCTTCAGAGTGATGCATTCAAGAATACAAAGAAGTACAATAAGATGGGAAAACAAAAAGGGAGAGGGAAAGAGAGAAAAGTTAGATTAGAATATGAAACAACAGCTGAGGTTCTTATAAAGTATAGGATTTGGGGTTTTATTCTAAGAGTAGAAAGTTAACTGGCCGTAAGTGGAGATAAATGATGAACTATTTATTTTAGAGAGCTACTCTTGCTGAAATGACCCTTCATGGAATAAATGTTGGCAGACGTGACTTTGAGAGAACAGTTAGAAGGATTCTGTAGACATCAATCAAGATAAAGAGATGATGGTGTTTGGGGAAGTGGAAGGGAGAACTGGTACCAAGCACATACTCCTGGGGGCCAGAACTGAAGTGCTTTGTTTAAAATTTTCTAGGTCTCCCTCTGGTGCCTGCAGTTCAGGCAGAGTGTCCTGAGCTCAGATAATGATCTATCTGGGCCCTGGACCCTGTTTCTTCCCCTTAGGACTCTTCAATTCTCAATCCTGTACATGAATGGGGTTTATCAGCTTTAAAGGAGCTCTAGAACTTTCATTGTGAGGTTGTCCAAGAGCCTCACGGCCAGGCCCAGTTTCAGGATGACAGCCCTATGAGTGGATTGCTACCACTGATGAATATTTCCTTCAGAAGTCATATGAGACGGGGCTCGAGTATGGTGCTGGCATGCTGATTTGGGATGACACTTGGATCAGACAAAGGACAATTCAGGTTTCTGGGACACTAACAGTCCACTACTAACCTTTAGATTTAATTGGTGTCCATCAATCATTTCCTCAGATCTCTCCCATCTGAGTTTTTACCTTAATGTGGCCTTGGATCTAAAGCAGTCTCCTAACCTCAACGCTATGGACATTTAAAGTTGAATAGTTCATTATGTTAAGCATCATCAATGGCTTCTTCCCACTAGCCACTATCAACCTTGTTCCCCTTCTCCAGTTGTGACAACTTAAAATAATGTCTTCAGACATAACCAATGTCCTCTGGATAATGAAATCAGCCATGGTTGGGAACCACTGTCCCACAGCGTCTTGGCTGAGGTGTTGACAAGCACTCTTCACCTTGTGTGTCCACTTCCCCATGGCACCCAGGATGTTACCCCACCTCTTCTGTAGGCTTCATGCATCATGTCCATCAGTCCTTGGTTAGGGTTACATCTATCTTATCCAAGGGCTTTCAACACTATTGCTCTGCAATAATGGACTCTTCTAGTCAATGTGGTGACAATGTCAGTCTTAGGTCATGGCAAATGTTCCTTGTGCTAATGGGTCTGCTCTTCTCATTCTTTCCACAGACTTCTTGCCTACTCTCTCCACTTAGAGTTGACTGTGTGTGAAGGACAGAGGTGCAATTAATATAAAAAGATATCACATTCTAGGAACACAATGATCACAGCCTAATTCATTTAAAATAAGACATGGTTGGAAGATGTGTTGTTCTTTATTTATCTTAAATTTTTTAATGAACAAATTAACATGACCACAAAATAATAGTTTGCATTTTCTTGCTTACTCTGGGTAAGGCTTGCATTTATGGTCATCATCAATGAAGCAGAATAACAACCTTTGAGAAAATTATTGGAATTCAGGGTTTGGGAAGGGAGGACACAATAGATGATACATGTTATGAATAATAATGTAAGCAGCATTAAATAAGTGGTATGAGGGAACTGCAAAAAAATATGGTCCATATCATTTCATACAAACATCTTCTGAAGAGCTACTTGCCAGCTTTTCCTCACAGTGGGAGATAAATACATTAGCCAAGAACGACACATTTGATGGTTTCTGGACCTGAACAGGAAGAGATAGTACCTAGATATGAATAATTTCCACATGCGCTGATGAGAAAATCATTAAATATGTAAAGAAATCTTTCTTACCAATTACTCTGTACTTGTCATTGCCTGTTGAGTATTTTTTAAATCAAATTGCTTATATAAATAGAGAAACACCAATAAAGCATTTATTTGGACTCTGCACACCCTAGAGTCAACATGGTGGAAAACATTAGAGAAAATTGTATTTAAAAAGGAAATCTAGGAGGTGGCAATTTATTAGATATAAAAGGAAGGAAAGTTAAATACATCTTCCAGGTCTCTGATTTGAAGAATTAGGTAGATAAGAAGAGTTTTAATTGTTTTTCCACAATGTTATAATTATATTCTCAGTATTACCTAACTCACATTTTTTCATTTCAGCTTCACTGATGGATAATTGACGTCTAATTTATAATTTAGTTTGAATAAATGTATTTTGTCAATTTTCAAAAATTTAATGCTGCTGTAACAGTAATTTGTTTTAAAACTAATGTTCTGAATCTTTATTCAAATTGCTAACCACATTGAAAAAGAACAAGTCAGATGTATTTTTCTTTCCTCTTTATCTCTTAAATTTAAACCTTTTAAATAGTTTTTTGCATGAATACAAGTGGATTATATAAATAGTCCAAAATGCTCTAAATCATAAAGCCTTCATCAGTTTTCCAACTGTACTAAATGTAGATGAGTCCAGACAACTGAAAGCAAAAAGTAGAGTTGCATAGCCTTGGCTTAGTTTTATATGAGTAGTATAGTGCATTGACTGATATTTGAGAAATGTAGCTTTCAATACTAAATTCTCCTGAAAGGATAAGAGATGGCCTCAAGTTCAATAACACACATCTGGTCTATTGCCTCAAATCTATCCTCAAAACTTTGAATTTTGATCTTAGGTTGATTTGATTATGGGAGGGATCCTACATTTTAATAAAATGCAATGTCATTTTTAACATTTCATTTTTAGTTGCTGTCTATAGAATTTTCCTCCACATAAGTAGATACTTAGAGTAATTAAAAATTTTATACTCACCTTTTAGCTTGTGGGAACATCTAAAATACCCTACATCATCATTTCACGTCTCTATTATTAAAGCTTCTCTGTTCATACCTGCTTAGAAGGCAGGGAGACTAGAATTAATCCTTCTTACCACCCACCAGCAATTGGAGCAGCATTCGGGATTCTTTTCTGTTCTTGATGTGCTTTTCCAGCCAGTGATGCTGGGCTTTGGCAGGTAAGCATTTCACCTCTCCATATGCCCCACCACCACCTTGGCTCTCCTCCACTTCTTTGATTGTAAGAACAACAAAAAATGATTTAATGAGTGCTTATTATATGCCAAGATCTATAAGTATATGGCAAATAAAATCTACTTTAATTTTACAAATACTCTGTGAGGCAGAATATTAGGTTATAGATTAAACTAGTTTATAGATGAAAAAATAGAGGTTCATCAAGGTCATATAACATGAACAGGTCACACAACTAGTAAGAAAAATTATATTCAGGTCCTTCTAATCCTAAAAGGCCATGCTGTCTATTATTTCCAGATTCCTTGTGTGAATAATAGATTCATCAAAAAATTATTAGATATAGGAAGAAGGAACATCTAGAAGGGGGGAACATCTAGATTCTAGATTTTTCTCAATCTTGTGAATGTTCTCAACATCAATGTCATAAATCCTCAAATAATGACAGAATCCTTCACTGATCCATTCTAGCTTATGTAGTTTATTTAGACAGTATAATTTATGAGTAACTAATGGATAGATAACAATTTAACAATGAAAAGTATAGCAAGTAGAGGGAGAATGAGAGAAAGGAATGACACCAAGTTTAGTATTTTTGCATGACACTTTTGTACTGAACTCCACAATAATTTATGATCAGTTATAGCATTAGAAAATACTGAATTCGTCTAATCACTTTAAATTGTTAAATAAAAGAAATAAAAATATTGGCTATATAATTAATGTATAGCCAACGTTTTAAATTATTACTAATATAGTAAATTTACCAAGTGCTATAAACAAGAGCATTATTTGACAAAATATAATATTCTTTTAAAGAAATACAGTCCCTTGTAAATCCTTTCTTAAATGAGATTATTTTTCTAGCATGCATTCTACTATAGAGCTACTTCAGAAATTTATTCAAACTTTGTAATTTGGGGGAAAAAAACTTTTAAAATATGCTGACTGTTGAATGTTATTTTGTAGGAAGACAGACTTATTACATTTAAAATTATTGAACAGATGTAACATGAGACACATTTTGGAACACTGATAGAAGGATGACATCTAGAAAAATAGGTACATACAATCAGAATTTGTTGTAATAAATGACAAAATTCCTATAAGCCAACACCATACATTGAAAAGAAGTAAACTGTTTCTAAATATATATTGATTAAAGTAAGAAGCACAAAACTGATAAAGTGGAAAAATAGAAATATTATGGGAAACAGTAGACAAGACATGAAGATATGATAGACAGATGGGAAGTATAATGAAATATAAATGAGAACACAATGCAGCAGAAAAATGAAATGTTGAAAACATATGCAATGATTAAAAATAGAAAAACTGATAATAAAGTAAGGACAAATTCTAAAAACGAGTATTTTTAAGGGAAGTGCTGGTGACTTTACTGGGTAAAGATAAATCCATCAGAAAGCATATGGAATTAATGAATCTTTCAAACAGAGTTTAGAATGAGTTAAATCACATGTGTTGATCACAAAATTCACAGCTGTCAGCTTCCTCTGTGGTTTGTGACATGGAAGCTCTGCCTGTATGTTTCAGGCTGTATGTGGACTACCGAAGAGTATGTCTGAGAACTCTGTAGTAGTTTGAAATACAAGTTTAAATACCCATTATAGATTTTGTTCTGATTTTATTAATGTTTTGTCACTAAAAATTAACAATATCAAATTAAATCTTCATAACCTATCTTATATTGAGTATTTTTTCACCAACTCCAAAATATTTACAATCCTTACAAAAACAAGCAACATATTCACAAGAGCTTCCTCCCACCTCCTATCTTGATAACAGATCAATTATCTGTCAAGTGGCAAGCCCAGTTTGCCATGTCTTTGTGCAAGATCCCTGCACTTCAGGATGCCTCACTTGCCTATAGCTGGTTTGCCTACTGGGTTTTCAAGATCTCAGCCGGGATTTAGGACCCTAATAGATGTGCTTTGGGTCCCACTGCTCCTTATAAATTACATTCAAGAAGAACACAAAAACTCATCATATTCAATCAACAACAAATTTATTAAACAATGATATGATATATTGTTTATGATATCAAACAATGATATAATCATATTTCTTTCAATGATTGTAGTTATACAAAGGAAATATTTTTCCTTATTTAATATTTTTTCTCTGGAAAACAGCTATGATTCCAAGTAAGTCAGGATAATATAATGAAAAAATTTTGTTCTATGAAGTATGAATGACACAAGTTCAATTCTATATAGACTTGAGTAAATTACTGTGTTTTTTCTTTGCCTATAACTTTTTCTTCTGTAAAATGAAGAGAACTAAAGAGATTCAAAATACCATATGAAAAGCTTCCAGCATAGAAAATAAAAAATTGTGAAGTGGAAACTAAATTAAAAAATCCCTATGCTTACTATTACAACTGAGACCCCAATTCCCGCCTCTCCTTCACTGACTCCCCTGTACCTGGCTCTCCCCTGCAGGAAGGAACATATGGGCAGACTGGGAGTTTTGCTGTTTTTCTGGGTCTTTATTTTCTCTTCTTTCCGAGAAGTTTAATTCTCAAGCGCAATGCAGGGCACACAGTCAGCCTGTGACATGGATGTCTGTTGACCAGTGTATTTGTTTCTTGGGGCTGCTATAACAAATTACCACAAACTTGGTGGCTTAAAACAACAGACATTATGTGTGTGCTCTGCATTCAGGCCACTATATCAGGCTTCAGGAACTTGTTTTGCTGTTATTTTATTGTACTTTGGAGAAAAAGAGGAAAGCACAGATGAAAAAAAGTGCTATTACTGTTAAATTTTTGGTATAGTTCATTCAGCCATTTTTTCCATTCATAGGTTTTTATGTATGTTTCATTTTCATAGTTATAATCAGATTGTATATACACATTGGTATTTTGCTAGAAATACTCTATATAATCTTAGAACCTTTGTTTGGAATGGGCTATGCAGTTTCCACACTGGATATAATTACATAGTTCTCAAAATGTCTTATTGGATGTGTGGTCTGTTTCCTACAGCACCGTAACGAATGTATATGGCTGAAAATTTCTTTATGTATTTTAGAGGATTTCTGTTAGATCTAGTAGTTTTATTTCCAGGAAACTAAGGATATGAAAATCTTTAAAGGTTGTAAAAAAAAAAATACCTATACTTAGACATTTAGCCATCACTTTATAAACCAAATTTCCCAAAAAAGACCCATTTCTAAATTATAAATTCATTTTGATTCATTTTATTATCATAAAGTGACAAGGTAGTAGATAAAGTAGTAATTATGAACTATTTTATGGATAGAAAAGTAACACTTTTATGGATGCTGAGACATAACTAAGGTAATACGAAATGTAATTGAGAATAATATTTATAATTCCCAAATGCTAGTTCATATCATTTTCTTAAGATGATTTTTTTAAAACTTAAGACTGAAGAAATTCAGCTTGCTAAGTGAATACTGAATTATTTGCACTATTCTTTAATAATTTGGTGAAAAATAAAATTACATCAATTGACATATATCTATAGAGTAATTGATCCTACTTTTTTTTAATTTCTAAAAAATAATGAACAACTTTTGAAGAGAGAGCTATACCATCTACTCAGCACCCTTTTACAGTTAGTTTCAGATATTATTTTAACAAAATAATCTTGTTTAAATAATTGAATAAATTTGTTATACATCAGGAAGCTTTATTATTATTTCATTGAAAACATGATAAAAGCTTTGTTTGGTGCATTCATGCCCCAGAGAAACTTGCTACTGAAATTAAACATATTATGAACCCAAACAGATATCCATGTCATTTATCTCTTTTTTTTTCTTTTTTTTTCTTTTGGTATCATTAATCTACAATTATATGAAGGACATTATGTTTACTATGCTCCCCCATTCACCAAGTCCCCCCCATATCCCCGTTCACAGTCACTGTCCATCAACATAGTAAGATGCTGTAAAATCACTACTTGTCACCAAGTTCACAGTCACTGTCCTTCAACATAGTAAGATACTGTAAAATCACTACTTGTCTTCTCTGTGTTGCACAGCCCTCCCCGTGCCCCCCCCAACACTATACATGCTCATTGTAATTTCCCCTTTCTTTTATTCCCACCCTAATCCCTCCCTTCCCACCTGTCCTCCCAGTTCCATTCCCTTTGGTAACTGTTAGTCCATTCTTGGGTTCTGTGCTTCTGCTGCTGTTTTGTTCCTTCAGTTTTCTTTTGTTCTTATATCCACATATGAGTGAAATCATTTGGTACTTGTCTTTCTCCGCCTGGCTTATTTCACTGAGCATAATACCCTCTGGCTCCATCCATGTTGTTGTGAATGGTAGGATTTGTTTTTTTCTTATGGCTGAGTAATATTCCATTGTGTATATGTACCACATCTTTATCCATTCATCATCTACTGATGGACATTTAGGTTGCTTCCATATCTTGGCTATTGTAAATAGTACAGCGATAAACATAGGGGTGCATCTGTCTTTTTCAAACTGGAGTGCTGCATTCTTGGAGTAAATTCCTAAAAGTGGAATTCCTGGGTCAAATGGTATTTCTATTTTGAGCATTTTGAGGAACCTCCATACTGCTTTCCATAATGATTGAACTAATTTACATTCCCACCAGAAGTGTAAGAGGGTTCCCCTTACTCCACAACATCACCAACATTTGTTGTTGTTTGTCTTTTGGATGGTAGCCATCCTTACTGGTGTGAGATGATATCTCATTGTGGTTTTAATTTGCATTTCTCTGATGATTAGTGATGTGGAGCATCTTTTCATGTGTCTGTTGGCCATCTGAATTTCTTCTTTAGAGAACTGTCTATTCAGCTCCTCTGCCCATATTTTATTTGGATTATTTGCTTTTTGTTTGTTGAGGTGTGTGAGCTTTTTATATATTTTGGACGTCAACCCTTTATTGGATTTGTCATTTTCGAATATATTCTCCCATACTGTAGGATACCTTTTTGTTCTACTGATACTGTCCTTTGCTGTACAGAAGCTTTTCAGCTTCATTTAGTCCCATTTGTTCATTTTTGTGTTTGTTTCCCTTGCCTGGGGAGATATGTTCAAGAAGAGGTCATTCATGTTTATATCTAAGAGATTTTGGCCTATGTTTTTTTCTAAGAGTTTTGTAGTTTCATGACTTACATTCCAGTCTTCGATCCATTTCAAAATTTCTTTTGTGTATGGGGTTAGACAGTGATCCAGTTTCATTCTCTTTCATGTAGCTGTACAGTTTTGCCAGCACCATCTGTTGAAGAGACTGTCATTTCCCCATTGTATGTCCATGGCCCCTTTATCGAATATTAGTTGACCATATATGTTTGGGTTAATGTTTGGAGTCTCTATTTGGTTCCATTGGTCTGTGGCTCTGTTCTTGTGCCCGTAACAAATTGTCTTGATTACTGTGGCTTTGTAGTGGAGCTTGAAGTTGGGGAGTGAGATGCCCCACACTTTATTCTTCTTTCTCAGGATTGCTTTAGCTATTTGGGGTCTTTGGTGTTTCCATATGAATTTTTGAACTATTTGTTCCAGTTCATTGAAGAATACTCTTGGTAGTTTCATAGGGATTGCATCGAATCTGTATATTGCTTTGGGCAGGATGGCCATTTTGACAATATTAATTCTTCTTACCCAGGAGCATGGTATGAGTTTCGATTTGTAAGTGACCTCTTTAAGTTCTCTTAAGAGTGTCTTATAGTTTTCAGGGTATAGGTCTTTCACTTCCTTGGTTAGGTTTATTCTTAGGTATTTTATTCTTTTTGATGCTATTATGACTGGAATTGTCTTCCTGATTTCTCTTTCTATTAGTTTATTGTTAGTGTATAGGATAGCCACAGATTTCTGTGTGTTAATTTTGTATCCTGCAACTTTGCAGAACTCTGATATTAGCTCTAGTAGTTTCGGAATGGAGTATTAAGGGTTTTTTATGTACAATATCATGTCATCTGCAAATAGTGACAGTTTAACTTCTTCTTTACCAATCTGGATTCAGTGTATTTCTTTGTTTTATCTAATTGCCGATGCTAGGACTTCCAGTACTATGTTGAATAAGAGTGGGGACAGTGGGCATCCCTGTATTGTTCCTGATCGCAGAGGAAAAGCTTTCAGCTTTTCGCTGTTTCATTATGATGTTGGCTGTGGGTTTATCATATATGGCCTTTATTATGTTGAGGTACTTGCCCTCTATATCCATTTTGCTGAGAGTTTTTATCATGAATGAATGTTGAATTTTGTCGAATGCTTTTTCAGCATCTATGGAGATGACTGTGTGGTTTTTGTCCTTCTTGTTGTTTATATGGTGGATGATGTTGATGGATTTTGTAATGTTGTACCATCCTTGCATCCCTGGGATGAATCCCACTTAAGCATGGTGTATGATCCTTTTGATGTATTTTTGAATTCGGTTTGCTAATATTTTGTTGAGTATTTTTGCATCTACGTTCATCAGGGATATTGGTCTGTGGTTTTCTTTTTTGGTGGGGTCTTTGCCTGGTTTTGCTATTAAGGTGATGTTGGCTTCATAGAATGAGTTTGGGAGTATTCCCTCCTCTTCTATTTTTTGGAAAACTTTAAGGAGAATGGGTATTATCTCTTCTCCATATGTCTGATAAAATTCTGAGGTAAATCCATCTGGCCCGTGGGTTTTGTTCTAAGGTAGTTTTTTGATTACCGCTTCAATTTCGTTGCTGGTATTGGTCTGTTTAGATTTTCTGTTTCTTACTGGGTCAGTCTTGTAAGGTTGTATTTTTCTAGGAAGTTGCTCATTTCTCCTAAGTTTCCCAGCTTGTTAGCATATAGGTTTTCATAGTACTCTCTAATATTTCTTTGTATTTCTTTGGGGTCCGTCATGATTTTTCATTTCTTGTTTCTGATTCTGTTGATTTGTGTTGACTCTCTTTTCCTCCTAATAAGTCTGGTTAGGGGCTTATCTATTTTGTTTATTTTCTTGAAGACCAGCTCTTGGTTTCATTGATTTTTGCTAATGTTTTATTCTTCTAAAGTTTATTTATTTCTTCTTTGATCTTTATTATGTCCCTCCTTCTGCTGACCTTAGGCCTCATGTGTTCTTTTTCCAATTTCAATAATTGTGTCATTAGACCATTCATTTGGCATTGTTATTCCTTCTTTAAATATGCCTGGATTGCTATATCCTTTCCTCTTAAGACTGCTTTTGCTGTATCCCACAGTAGTTGGGGCTTTGTGTTCTTGTTGTCATTTGTTTCCATATATTGCTGTACTCCATTTTGATTTGGTCATTGATCCTTTGATTATTTAAGAGCATGTTGTTAAGCCTCCATGTGTTTGTGAGCTTTTTTTGCATTCTTTGTACAGTTTATTTCTAGTTTTATGCCTTTGTGGTCTGAAAAGTTGGTTGGTAGGATTTCAATCTTTTGGAAGTTACTGAGGCTCTTTTTGTGGCCTAGTATGTGGTCTATTCTGGAGAATGTTCCATGTGCACTTCAGAAGAATGTGTATCCTGTTGCTTTTGGATGTAGGGTTCTGTAGTTGTCTATTAGGTTCATCTGTTCTAGTGTGTTGTTCAGTGCCTCTGTGTCCTTACTTATTTTCTGTCTGGTGGATCTGTCCTTTGGAGTGAGTGTTGTGTTGAAGTCTCCTAGAATTAACGCATTTCATTCTATTTCCTTCTTTAGTTCTGTTAGTATTTTTTTCACATACGTTGGTGCTCCTGTACTGGGTGCATATATATTTATAATGGTTATATCCTCTTGTTGGACTGAGCCCTTTATCATTATGTAATGTCCTTCTTTATCTTTTGTTACCTTCTTTATTTTGAAGTCTGTTTTGTCTAATACCAGTATTGCAACACCTGCTTTTTTCTCTCTGTTGTTTGCATGAAATATCTTCTTCCATCCCTTGACTTTAAGTCTGTGCATGTCTTTGGGTTTGAGGCGAGTCTCTTCTAAGCAGCATATGGATGGATCTTGCTTTTTTATCCATTCTATTATTATGTGTCTTTTGATTGGTTCATTCAGTCCATTTACATTTAGGGTGATTATTGAAAGGTATGTACTGATTGCCATTAGAGGATTTAACTTTGTGGTTACCAAAGGTTCAGGGTTAGCTTCTTTACCATCTTACCGTCTAACTTAACTCCCTTGTTGGGCTATTATAAAGATGGTCTGATGATTCTTTATTTCTCTCCCTTCTTATTCCTCCTCCTCCCTTCTTCATATGTTGGGTGTTTTGTTCTGTGCTCTATTTAGGAGTGCTCCCATCTAGAGCAGTCCCTGTAGGATGCCCTGTAGAGGTGGTTTGTGGGAGGCAAATTCCCTCAAGTTTTTCTTGTCTGGGAATTGTTTAATCCCTCCTTCATATTTAAATGATAATCATGGTGGATACAGTAGTCTTGTTTCAAGGCCCTTCTGTTTCATTGCATTAAGTGTATCATGCCATTCTCTTCTGGCCTGTAGGGTTTCTGTTGAGAAGTCTGATTATAGCCTGATGGCTTTCCTTTGTAGGTGACCTTTTTTTTTTCTCTCTGGCTGCCTTTAATACTTTGTCCTTGTCTTTAATCTTTGTCATTTTAATTATTATGTGTCTTGGTGTTGCCCTCCTTGGATCCCTTGTCATGGGAGTTCTGTGTACCTCTGTGGTCTGAGAAGCCATTTCCTCCCCTAGTTTGGGGAAGTTTTCCACAATTATTTCTTGAAAGACACTTTCTATCCCTTTTCTCTCTCTTCTTCTTCTGGTACCCCTATAATGCAGATATTGTTCCGTTTTGATTGGTCACTGAGCTCTCTTAGAATTCTTTCATTCCTGGGCATCCTTTTATCTCTCTCTACATCAGCTTCTCTGCTTTCCTGTTCTCTGTTTTCTAGTCCATTAATGGTCTCTTGCATCTCATCCATTCTGTTGTGAAGTCCTTCCAGAGCTTGTTTTATTTCTGTATTCTCCTTCCTTAGTTCTTGCATATTTCTCTGCAAGTCATTCAGGATGGTTATGACTTTTGTTTTGAATTCTTTTTCAGGAAGACTGGTTAAATCTATCTCCCCGGGTTCCTTCTCAAGGGAAGATGTAGCAGATGCCGAAGTTAGTCTTGTCTGGATCAAATTTTTTGCCTTTTCATGTTGGTAAGTGCTGTGGTATGCTATTGATGCGTCTATCAGCTTTCCACTTGCCCCTGGCCTTTCTTTACTTTGACAACTGCGTCCCCTAGTGGCTTGTGTTGGGCAATTGCGTGTAGATTGGGTCTTTGTATCTTGTCCGGCTGGTATGGAGGAAGCTCCCTTTGTAAGGGTGTTGCCACCCTCAGGCTGCTTCTCTGTTTTGGCAGAGCTCCGGAGGGGTAATGGACGGGGGGCTGTTTGGCTGTTTGTCTCTGTGAGGGGTCTCAGAGCTGTTGCCCAGTGGGTTACTGTGCCCAGGTTTCCCTGTAATTTCCAGCTGCTAGACTGTGACCTGAGTTGTTTCCGTCCAGCTGTTGCATCACTGTCCCTTTAAGACTTTCAAAAAGCACTCGCTTTTCTTTGTCACAGGGGCATCAGCTTCAGAACCCTCTCAGAGGTCTTGCTCCCCTGTTTCCCTAGTGTCCAGCCCTCCACACATGCACTGTGTCTGCGCTCTGGTGCAGGTGGCTGGGGCTGGGTGTTCAGCAGTCCTGGGCTCCCTCTCCCTCCCGCCAGGAGCTGGGGGGAGGCATGCTCGGGTCCCGTGGGGCTGCAGCTTGTAACTTACCCCTTTCACCAGGTGCTGGGCTCTCGCACATGTGGATGTAGTCTGGCTGTTGTCCTGTGTCTTCTGGTCTCTCTTTTAGGATTTGTTGTATTTGTTGTATTTCAAAAATATGTGTGTTTGTGGGAGGAGATTCCCACTGTCCTACTCATGCCGCCATCTTGGCTCCTCTTGTTGGCATATAAATTTTCATCATAATCTCTTATAATCCTTTATATTATAAGAGTAGTATTGTTGGTTGTAACTTTGAGGAGCAGAGATTTTTGAGTACAGGGGTGACTGCTATTCAAATCCATTCTTAACCCTGCCTCTTTGCGTTACCTCTAAAATGAAGTGAGAGAGAGGACTGAAGTTCCAAAACAATAAAATAAATGAATGAATGAATAAATAAATAAATACATGGGAATGAATAATTCATATAAAGTTTTAGAGTTTTAGCATACTGTATCTGGCATATGAAAATTGCTTAGTGACCCATTGTTTGTCATGCTAATGCTGATAAATATTGTTTTTATACAGTTACTTCATTTATAGAATGCCCAGAGTTAGGTGATATGGAATGCTATTTTTTTCTGGATTTCATTGTAAGTATTGAAATATTCTCTCCAGATATGTTCATTCATGTATTCAATTGATATTTCCTGAGTTCATGCAATATACCAGGCTCAGAAATAGGTAGTAAAATCATAACACTGTAAAAGACATAAGAAAGGGTTAAACATTGAGCAGAATTTCAATTCAATGCAGCAAATGCTGAGGCTCCCAAGGAAGCCTTTTGTGGCCAGAAAAGGTTCACACAGAAATGAAGTGATTTATATGTCAGTCCCTGAAGTCTATCTGATATCTAGCTATGAAAAGGAATGTGGATGTAGGGAGTGGGTACTAAACAAGTGTTTCTTTAGTGCAGAAATAAATAAAATCAAGAAGAATAAAACAAGAAAGAATCAGTGAAGGCAAGAGTTGGTTCTTAAAGAAAATAAACAAAATAGATAAACCCATAGCCCGACTTAACAAAAGGGGTTGACATCCAAAATGAATAAAGAACTCACATGCCTCAACAACTAAAAAGCAAATAACCGTATTAAAAATGGACAGAGGATATGAACAGACACTTATTAATTTTTTTATTAAGGCATGATTGATATACACTATTATAAAGGTTTCACATGAATAAACAATGTGGTTACTGCATTTACCCATATTATCAAGTCCCCACCCATTCCCCAAAAAGTAAAAGAGGAGGGAATCCTCCCAAACTCATTCTACAAGGCCAGCATCACTCTAATACCAAAACCATATGTATGTATTTTTAAATATGAGAAGTGAACAGACACTTCTTCAAAGAAGAAATTCAAATGGGTAACAGGCACATGTAAAGATGATCCAAATCACTAATTATCAGGGAAATGTAGATTAAAACCACAATGAGATATCACTTTACACCAGTTAGGATGGCCAATATTGAAAAGACTAGGAACAACAAATGCTGGCAAGGATGTGGAGAAAGGGAATCCCTCCTACAGTGCTGGTGGGAATGTAAACTAGTTGAACGTTTTTGGAAAGCAGCATAGAGGTTCCTCAAAAAACTAAAAATAGAAATACCATTTGACCCAGGAATTCTACTCCTAAGAATTTACCCTAAGAGTATAGGATTCCAGTTTCTAAAAGACATATGCACCCCTATGTTTATTGCAGCACTATTTACAATAGCCAAGAAATGGAAGCAACCCAAGTGTCCATCAGTAGATGAACGGATAAAGAAGATGTGGTACATATACACAATGGAATATTATTCAGCCATAAGAAAACAAATTCTACCATTTGCAGCAACATGGATGGAACTTGAGGATATTATGCTCAGTGAAATAAGCCAGATGGAGAGAGACAAGTACAAATGATTTCACTCATCTGTGGCGCATAAACAAAGCAAAAACTGAAGGAACAAATTAGCAGCAAACTCACAGAACCCAAGAATAGGCTAACAGTTACCAAAGGGAAAGGGATTGGGGAGGATGGGTGGGAAGGGAGGGAGAAGAGGATTAAGGGGCATTACAATAAGCACACATAACATGGGGGTGGGGGGCACGCAGAAGGCAGTATAGCACAGAGAAGACAAGTAATTACTGTATAGCATCCTTCTACACTGATGGATATTGACTGTAATGGGGCATGTGGTGGGGACTTGATAATGGGGGGAATCTAGTAACCACAATGTTACCCATGTGATTTCATATTTATGATACCAAAATAAAAAATAAATAAGGGAAGGAAGGAAGGAAGGAGGGAAGGAAGGAAGGAAAGAGAGAGAGAGAGAAAGAAAGAAAGAGAGAGAGAGAGAGAGAGAGAGAAAGAAAGAAAGAAACTTCTAGTTAGTTAATCCATTATAATTTCAGTTTTCATTTATAATAGCTGCTGGCATTGAAAAAAAGAAAGAAGTGTTTCTGTCCCTCAAGAGGAGGTCTTACTCAGACCATGAAGAAGAGAAATAAGATGACCAAAAAAAAAAGCAAAGATACTGTAATTGCAGATAAGTGAGAGTTACACTCACACACGCAGACATGCACACACCACACACACACACATAACATTTATATGTTTATGAATTTATAAGCTAAAAATTGATGTAACTCTATACACTTAGCAGTTGATGTAGTTGAAATGAGCAATAGATTTTCAGGGGGTTAGTTTTCTATTTACTGCTGTTACAGTTAGTGATAGCTCTTTAAATGCAATGTTATGGATATAATTTACTTAAGAGATTTCTTTGACTTATGAAACTAGAAAAAAAAAAGGGACAGAGACTCACTGCGATTTTCATTCTTCTTTAAGTATTTTCTACTTCTACATGTTTCATGGGTAGTAATAGAGTACATAGAAAGAAAGTCTCACAACATTCTTGAAGTTCCAGACTAGAGCATATCCATTTCTCATTGCTTTGTGTGTCTATGTGTGTTTCTTGGTCCTGGCCCCTAAGCACAGTATATTTATCCAGGATTGGACACATGACTTAAAATAGGCAAATCAGATTCTTTGTCCTAGCAAGAGGAGTCATGGACATCTGTCAGTCTACTATCTTTTGATCTCTAAAAATGAAACTTACATTCTGTGAATCCTTATGCACTAAAGAAAAAGAGACTTACTAAAAAAGTATTTATTTTTATTTTAGCAAACACATTGTGCAGAGTGCCAGTCAATGTTGTAAGTAAGCATGTGGAGAATGAAGAAATAAAGTACCATACCAGTCCAGAGAAAAAGAGATAAGTAATGAAAGCACCAATCAAAAGACACAGAGTAATAGAATGGATAAAAAAGCAAGATCCATCCATATGCTGCTTACAAGAGACTCACCTCAAACCCAAAGACATGCACAGACTTTAAGTCAAGGGATGGAAAAAGATATTTCATGAAAACAACAGAGAGAAAAAAGCAGGTGTTGCAATACTAGTATCAGACAAAACAGACCTCAAAATAAAGAAGGTAACAAAAGATAAAGAAGGACATTACATAATGATAAAGGGCTCAGTCCAACAAGAGGATATAATCATTATAAATATATATGCACCCAATACAGGAGCACCAACATATCTGAAACAATTACTAACAGAACTAAAGGAGGAAAAAGAATGCAAGGCATTCATTTTAGGAGACTATAACATGCCACTCACCCCAAAGGATAGATCCACCAGACAGAAAATAAGTAAGGACACAGAGGCACTGAACAACACACTAGAACAGATGGACCTAACAGACATCTCTACATCCAAAAGCAACAGGATACACATTCTTCTCAGTGCACATGGAACATTCTCCAGAATAGACCACATACTAGGCCACAAAAAGAGCCTCAGTAAATTCCAAAAGATTGAAGTCCTACTAATCAAATTTCAGACCACAAAGGCATAAAACTAGAAATAAACTATACAAAGAAAGCAAAAAGGCTCACAAACACATGGAGGCTTAACAACATGTTCCTAAATAATCAATGGATCAATGACCAAATCAAAATGGAGATCCAGCAATATATGGAAACAAATGACAACAACAACACAAAGCCCCAACTACTGTGGGATACAGCAAAAGCATTCTTAAGAGGAAAGCATATAGCAATCTAGGCATATTTAAAGAAGGAAGACCAATCCCAAATGATTGGTCTAATGTCACAATTATCGAAATTGGAAAAAGAACACATGAGGCCTAAGGTCAGCAGAAGGAGGGACATAATAAAGATCAGAGAAGGAATAAATAAAACTGAGAAGAATAAAACATTAGCAAAAATCAATGAAACCAAGAATTAGTTCTTTGAGAAAACAAACAAAATAGATAAGCCTCTAGCCAGACATATTAAGAGGAAAAGAGAGTCAACACACATCAACAGAATCAGAAATGAGAAAGGAAAAATCATGCAGAACCCACAGAAATACAAAGAATTATTAGAGAGTACTATGAAAACCTATATGCTAACAAGCTGGGAAAACTAGGAGAAATGGACAACTTCCTAAAAAAATACAACCTTCCAAGACTGGCCCAGTAAGAAACAGAAAATCTAAACAGACCAAATACCAGCAACTAAATTGAAGTGGTAATCAAAAAACTACCAAAGAACAAAACTCCCGGGCCAGATGGATTTACCTCAGAATTTTATCGGACATACAGAGAAGACATAATACCCATTCTCCTTAAAGTTTTCCAAAAAATAGAAGAGGAGGGAATACTCCCAAACTCATTCTATGAAGCCAACATCACCTTAATAGCAAAACCAGGCAAAGACCCCACCAAAAAAGAAAACTACAGACCAACATCCCTGATGAACATAGATGCAAAAATACTCAACAAAATATTAGCAAACCGAATTCAAAAATACATCAAAAGGATCATACACCACGCTTAAGTGGGATTCATCCCAGGGATGCAAGGATGGTACAACATTCGAAAATCCATCAACATCATCCACCACATCAACAAAAAGAAGGACAAAAACCACACACATCATTTCAGATACTGAAAAAGCATTCAACAAAATTCAACATTCATTCATGATAAAAACTCTCAGGAAAATGGATATAGAGGGCAAGTACCTCAACATAATAAAGGCCATATATGATAAACCAACAGCCAATATCATACTGAATAGCGAAAAGCTGAAAACTTTTCCTCTGCGATCAGGAACAAAACAGGGATGCCCACTCTCCCCACTGTTATTCAACATAGTACTGGAGGTCCTAGCATTGGCAATTAGACAAAACAAAAAAATACAAGGAATCCAGATTGGTAAAAAGAAGTTAAACTGCCACTATTTGCAGATGTCATGATATTGTACATAAAAAACCCTAAAGACTCCACTCCATAACTATTAGAGCTAATATCGGAATTCAGCAAAGTTGCAGGATACAAAATTAACACACAGAAATCTGTGGCTTTCCTATACATTAACAATAAACTAATAGAAAGAGAAATCAGGAAGACAATTCCAGTCATAATAGCATCAAAAAGAATAAAATACCTAGGAATAAACCTAACCAAAGAATGGAAAGACCTATAACCTGAAAACTATAAGACACTCTGAAGAGAAATTAAAGAGGTCACTAACAAATCAAAACTCATCCCATGCTCCTGGGTAAGAAGAATGAATATTGTCAAAATGGCCATCCTGTCCAAAGCAATATAGAGATTCGATGCAATCCCTATCAAACTACCAAGAGCATTCTTCAATGAACTGGAACAAATAGTTCAAAAATTCATATGGAAACCCCAAAGACCCCGAATAGCCAAAGCAATCCTGAGAAAGAAGAATAAAGTGTGGGGCATCTCACTCCCCAACTTCAAGCTCCACTACAAAGCCACAGTAATCAAGACAACTTGTTACTGGCACAAGAACAGAGCCACAGACTAATGGAACCAAATAGAGACTCCAAACATTAACCCTAACAGATATGGTCAACTAATATTCGATAAAGGGGCCATGGACATACAATGGGGAAATGACAGTCTCTTCAACAGATGGTGCTGGCAAAACTGTACAGCTACATGAAAGAGAATGAAACTGGATCAATGTCTAACCCCATACACAAAAGTGATTTTGAAATGGATCGAAGACTGGAATGTAAGTCATGAAATCACAAAACTCTTAGAAAAAAACATAGGCCAAAATCTCTTAGATATAAACATGAATGACCTCTTCTTGAACATATCTCCCCAGGCAAGGGAAACAAACACAAAAATGAACAAATGGGACTAAATGAAGCTGAAAAGCTTCTGTACAGCAAAGGACAGTATCAGTAGAACAAAAAGGTATCCTACAGTATGGGAGAATATATTCGAAAATGACAAATCCAATAAAGGGTTGACGTCCAAAATATATAAAAAGCTCACACACCTCAACAAACAAAAAGCAAATAATCCAAATAAAATATGGGCAGAGGAGCTGAATAGACAGTTCTCTAAAGAAGAAATTCAGATGGCCAACAGACACATGAAAAGATGCTCCACATCACTAATCATCAGAGAAATGCAAATTAAAACCACAATGAGATATCATCTCACACCAGTAAGGATGGCTACCATCCAAAAGACAAACAACAACAAATGTTGGTGATGTTGTGGAGTAAGGGGAACCCTCTTACACTTCTGGTGGGAATGTAAATTAGTTCAATCATTATGGAAAGCAGTATGGAGGTTCCTCAAAATGCTCAAAATAGAAATACCATTTGACCCAGGAATTCCACTTTTAGGAATTTACTCCAAGAATGCAGCACTCCAGTTTGAAAAAGACAGATGCACCCCTATGTTTATCGCTGTACTATTTACAATAGCCAAGATATGGAAGCAACCTAAATGTCCATCAGTAGATGATGATGCATTGGCAATTAGACAAAACAAAGAAATACACTGAATCCAGATTGGTAAAGAAGAAGTTAAACTTTCGCTATTTACAGATGACATGATATTGTACATAAAAACCCCTTAAGACTCCACTCCAAAACTACTAGAGCTAATATTGGAATTCAGCAAAGTTGCAGGATACAAAATTAACACACAGAAATCTGTGGCTTTCCTATACACTAACAATAAACTAATAGAAAGAGAAATCAGGAAGACAATTCCAGTCATAATAGCATCAAAAAGAATAAAATGCCTAGGAATAAACCTAACCAAGGAAGTGAAAGACCTATACCCTGAAAACTATAAGACACTCTTAAGAGAACTTAAAGAGGTCACTTACAAATCGAAACTCATACCATGCTCCTGGGTAAGAAGAATGAATATTGTCAAAATGGCCATCCTGCCCAAAGCAATATACAGATTCGATGCAATCCCTATCAAACTACCAAGAGTATTCTTCAATGAACTGCAACAAATAGTTCAAAAATTCATATGGAAACACCAAAGACCCCAAATAGCTAAAGCAATCCTGAGAAAGAAGAATAAAGTGTGGGGCATCTCACTCCCCAACTTCAAGCTCCACTACAAAGCCACAGTAATCAAGACAATTTGTTATGGGCACAAGAACAGAGCCACAGACCAATGGAACCAAATAGAGACTCCAAACATTAACCCAAACATATATGGTCAACTAATATTCGATAAAGGGGCCATGGACATACAATGGGGAAATGACAGTCTCTTCAACAGATGGTGCTGGCAAAACTGTACAGCTACATGAAAGAGAATGAAACTGGATGACTGTCTAACCCTACACAAAAGTATATTCGAAATGGATTGAAGACTTGAATGTAAGTCATGAAACTACAAAACTCTTAGAAAAAAAAATAGGCCAAAATCTCTTAGACATAAACATGAGTGACCTCTTCTTGAACATATCTCCCCGGGCAAGGGAAACAAACACAAAAATGAACAAATGGGACTTAGTGAAGCTGAAAAGCTTCTGTACAGCAAAGGACACTATCAGTAGAACAAAAAGGTATCCTACAGTATGGGAGAATATATTCGAAAATGACAGATCCAATAAAGGGTTGACATCCAAAATATATAAAGAGCTCACACACCTCAACAAACAAAAAGCAAATAATCCAATTAAAATATGGGCAGAGGAGCTGAATAGACAGTTCTCTAAAGAAGAAATTCAGATGGCCAACAGACACATGAAAAGATGCTCCACATCACTAATCATCAGAGAAATGCAAATTAAAACCACAATGAGATATCATCTCACACCAGTAAGAATGGATACCATCCAAAAGACAAACAACAACAAATGTTGGCGAGGTTGTGGAGAAAGGGGAACCCTCCAACACTGCTGGTGGGAATGTAAGTTAGTTCAACCATTATGGAAAGCAGTATGGAGGTTCCTCAAAATGCTCCAAATAGAATTACCATTTGACCCAGGAATTCCACTTCTAGGAATTTACCCCAAGAATGCAGCACTCCAGTTTGAAAAAGACAGATGCACCCCTATGTTTATTGCTGCACTATTTACAATAGCCAAGATATGGAAGCAACCTAAATGTCCATCAGTAGATGATGAATGGATAAAGATGTGGTACATATACACAATGGAATATTACTCAGCCATAAGAAAAAAACAAATCCTACCATTCACAACAACATGGATGGAGCCAGAGGGTATTATGCTCAGTGAAATAAGCCAGGCGGAGAAAGACAAGTACCAAATGATCTCACTCATATGTGGTGTATAAGAACAAAAGAAAATGAAGGAATAAAACAGCAGTAGAAGCACAGAACCCAAGAATGGACTAATAGTTACCAAAGGGAAAGGGACTAGGGAGGACGGGTGGGAAGGGAGGGATAAGGGCAGGAAGAAAAGAAAGGGGGAATTACGATTAGCATATATAGTGTTGGTGGGGGTACAGGGAGGGCTGTGCAACACTGAGAAGACAAATAGTGATTCTACAGCATCTTAGTATGTTGAAGGGCAGTGACCGTGAACTTGGTGACAAGTAGTGATTTTACAGCATCTTACTATGTTGATGGACAGTGACTGTAAATGGGGATGTGGGGGGGACTTGGTGAAGGTAGGGGCCTAGTAAACATAATGTCCTTCATGTAATTGTAGATTAATGATTCCAAAATAAAGAAAAAAAATGGAAAAATTATATGCCAAGAAATTGGATATCCTAGAAAAACGATAGGAAAAAATGGTAATTTGTAAAGACCAATAACTAATAATAGAATTAGTAATCAAAAAAATTCTGAAGAAGCAAAAATCTAGGTCAAGATGGCTTCACAGGTGAATTCTACTAAACATTTAAAGAAGAATTAAAACCTATCATTATCAAACTATTCTAAAAAATTATAGAGGAAGGAATATTTTCAAATTCATTCTGTGAGGTCAGCATCATCGTAATAAGAAAACAAAATATGCCATAAAAAAGAAAATTACAGACCAATATCCATAGTGAACACAGATGGAAGGGTCCTCAAAAAAATATTAGCAAGCTAAATTGAAAATATATCAAAAAGATCATTCAGTAAGACCAAGTGGGATTTATTCCAGGAATGCAAGGATGGCTCAATATCTAAATCAATCAATGTGAAAAACCACATTGACAAAAAGAAGGATAAAAACCATATGATCATCTCAATAGATGCAGAATAAGCATATGACAAAATTTAACATCCTTTCATGATAAAAGCTCTCAACAAAGTTGGTATAGAGGGAATAAACATAATAAAGACCATATATAAAAACCTACAGCTAACATCATACACATTCAGTGGTGAAAACTGAAAGCTTTTCCTCAAAGATCGGGAACAAGACAAGGATGTCCCCTCTCACCACTTTTATTCAACATAGTGCTGGAAGTCCCAAACACAGCAATCAGACAAGAAAAAGAAATAAAAGGCATCCAAATCAGTACGGAAGAGTAAATTTTGGAACTATTTGTAGATAACATGACACTATATACAGAAAATCCTAAAGACTCCACCAAAAACTAATGGAACTAATAAATGAATTCAGCAAAATTGCAGGATACAAAATCAAAATTCAGAAACCTGTTGTATTTCTATATACTAATAATAGTCTAGCAGAAAGTGAAATCAAGAAAATAATTCCACTTACAATTGCATCATAGAAGTACCTAGGAATAAATTTAAGCAAGGAGGTAAAAGATCTATATACTGAGAATATAGGCATTGATGAAAGAAACTGAAGAAGACACAAATAAATGGAAAGACATTTCATGCTCATGGATTGTAAGAATTAATATTGTTAAAATGGCCCTAGTACCCAAGGCAATCCATAGATCTAATGCAATCCCTATTGAAATACCATTTCAACTTTCACAAAACTAGAGCAAATAATCGTAAACTTTGTATGGAACCACAAAAAGCCCCAAACAGCTAAAGTTATCTTGAGAAAGAACAAAGCTGAAATTATCATACTCCTTGATTTCAAATGATACTACACAATTATAGTAATCAAAACTGTATGGTACTAGCACAAAGCAGACATTTGTCAATGGAACTTAATTGAGAGTCTAGCAATACACCCATGCTTATATGCTTAATTAATATATGACAAAGGAGACAAGCATAGCAATGGTAAAAAGACAGTCCCTTAGTGATGTTGGAAAAACTGAATAGCTACATGCAAAAGAATGAAGCTGGATCACTGTCTTATATCATACACAAAAATAAACTTGAAATGAATTAAATACTTAAAAACCTAAAATCATAAAACTCCTACAAGAAAACATAGTGAGTAAACTCCTGAACATAAGCATAAGTAATTTTTTTTCTGGATATGTCTCCCCAGGCAAAGGAAACAAAAGGAAAAATAAACAAGTGGGACTACATTAAACTAAAAACCTTTTGCATAGCAAAGAAAACCATCAACAAACAAAAAGACAACCTACTGAATGGGAGAAATATATGCAAATGATATATCTGACAAGGGGTTAATATTCAAAACATATAAAGAACTTATACAACTCAACACCAAATAATAGTAATAATAATAATAATAATAATAATAATAATAATAAGAAGAAGAAGAAGAAGAAGAAGAAGAAGAAGAACCTGCTTATAAAATGGGCAGGGACCTGGATACACATTTTTCTAAAGAAGATACAGATGGCCAAAAGACATATGAAAAGATGCTCAGCATCACTTATCATGAGGGAAATACAAATTAGGACCATAATGAGAAATTATCTTACACCAGTCAGATAGCTAATATCAAAAAAGTAAGAATGAAATCTTGTCATTTATGAAATGTGGATTGACCAAGAGGTTATTATGCTAAGTGAAATAAGTCACACAGAGAAACACAAATACCATATGATTTCATTTATTTGTGGAATCTAAAAAATAAAACAAATAAAACAGAAATGGACTCATAAACAGAATAAACCGGTAATTGCCATAGGAGATGTGGGTAGGGGGAGACATGAAATAGGTGAAGGAGACAAAAAAGTACAAACTCCCAGTTATAAAATAAATAAGCCAAGGGGAATAAAAATACAACATATAGAATAGTCAATAATACTGTAATATCTTTGTGTGGTGATAGTTGGTAATTACACTTATTATGGTGAGCATTTCATAGTGTATATAACTGTTGAATCACTGTATCATATACCTGAAACCAAGACATTATTGTTTATCAACTACAACTACACTTAAATAAAACAAAATCTCTACTCCTCATTAATAACTAAGGCTTTGTTATTAAATCAGGCTCATTATGTCTCTAAGAATGAGTTATTTCTCAGATGACTGTCCCTATTGCAAAATAGACAAATTTACCTCAAGAGTTCTCTGGATTTTGAGATACGTATGAACCTCATCAATGGAAACACAGGGAATGTATTAATTGACTTACTTGTGTGTGCATTTCTTTGTTTGAGGTTTATTCCTGTCTCTTAGGCCCTCTCAGTGCTCAAACATAGTATGTGGCCAGAAATAGAGCAAATATGTTCAAGTGTGCAAAAACCCCAGAAATAAATAAGTCCTGGAATATCATGAAATTGTGATTTTCTACTACTTGTTGCCTCAATCAAGTCTGGAATCAGGGTTGTAACTGTATAATATGAGCACCAGTTGATAAATTAAAAGAGAACAAACAAAAAGAACAAAGTAAAAGAAGACAGGGAGGAAGAAAGGAAGAACGGAAGGAAGGAAGTGAGGGAAGGAGGGTGAAGGTAAGAAAGTTAAAAAATAAAAATATATAAAAAATAAAAATAAAACAAGAAAACAAAAAACTGTCCATTCCATCACTCAATTTCTTAAAAGAAAATATAATGTTGTATTCTCTCTTGTGGTCTTGTGGAAACCTTAAAGTAAAAACTATTGCAGGGTTCTAGGTATATCAGTTAGGACTCAGTAATTTTCAATCACTAACTATGGGAAGTTATTAGATTTATGCATTTGTTCACTTAATAAACATTTACAGAAGGCTTATTTATGTCTAGGATCCCCACAACATATTCTTTGAGGAGCTTGGAATTTACAGAAAGGAGTCAGTATTAGTCTAAATGGATCTAAGCAATATATAACTTTAAATTTCCTTAGAAGTTTGTTCCAATAAAATTAATTAGGTAAGATGTTCTTAATACAGAAATCATTAGGTAAGTTATCTTTAAGACCATTTGGTGAGGTATACCATATGGAGTATAAACTCTTAAGGTATACCATATAGATTCTGAACTCTTAAGGCTGTGATTAAACATATTTAAATGTATTAAGGGAATTACAAAAAATCTAAGTTACTGGAGGATAAAACAGATTAGTTAAAAGCAGAATTATGAAAAAAAAACAGAATAAACATTAAGCATTATGCTACATATCATTAGACACTTATGGGCAGCACAATATAGTCTTTTTCTAGACCAGTGGTTTCCTAACCTGACTATTAATTAGAATACCCCATGGACCATGGTTAAAGGAGACATCTGGAGATCCTGATAGGAAGGCTGGGGGTGAGTCTAGTAAATAGCATAAAAAAAAACTTCCCAGGTGACTCATAATGTCAGATTTAGGAGCCATTGCTCAATTACCTTCTGCAGCGTATTAGCAGCAAATGATATAAGCTAAGTCACTAAGCTTTTACCAGTTCCTTTGTCCTGTTATTCATTAGCAAATTCCTTAAAACATCACCTTTGACTTCAAATACTACAATCAAAACATATCCAAATTTTCAACCTTCACCAATCTTCACAGAAATAAATAAATAAGCTGTCTAAGGAAAAAAACATATGATTGGTACATCATTTTAATGGTTCTTGCATTCCTCTACTCCCAAACTCAAAAATTCATTTGCATACACAAGTCTGAGCATTTGAGCTGTTTGATCTCTATGTAATGTGGACTGGAACACTGTTAGTGGAATTAGATTCTACTGTGACTGGTTTCCTTCTGTTACTTATGAAGCCAATCACACTTCCAAATAGGCTTGGAACACCAACTGGCCTCCAGAGTTCAAGCAGCTGAATGAACTGAAGTCAGCTGATGTCTGGAAGACGGAGGTGCTCTTCCTTCTCACACACTAACAGCTATTCACTTAAAAGGCTCAAAACAGAGGTTAAGAGGTGGCATGGTGACACCTCAGCCCTAAAAATATTTTGAAATGAAAATCAAATACACTTCTTGTATTAACCTCATAACTGAAGATCCAATCAATCGTCTAGATATGAGATTTTTGGCAGGGAAGCTGGAGTGATGAACAGAAGATTGTCCAAGAAATTCCCATTTTATTGCTACAGTTTTGTCTCTTGAGAAACCCCCAAATGATTAGCATGCAATATTATCCTCTTTATTTAGTTTTAGCATAACAGCAAGAGAAAGCTAGTGTACAAAAGTAGCTGGAGGTTTAGTATTTAAGCATATGTTCAAGTAAATTGTTAGCTTTTACAAAAACTCCATCTGACTTTCATGAAAAGTAAATATAAATCTAAAAACCACTAGAATAAAACTTTTTAAATAAAATGTACAAGTTCTAATAATAAGACATAACATGGAAATGTTATAAAGGCCACAAGAGTACAGTTGTTTTGTATTGTTTAAATTGAGACTTACAAATTACTCATACATATGTGTTTATTAGACTAAGTTTTTGTTTTTCTTATGCCATTAGAATATGAAAGTCTTTAAGCTAGCAGAAAATAGCAAGTCACTGTTTCCCTGCCCAACTTAACTGTGAAGCTAAATAGATGGAAATCAAATATGTATCAGTATTTCCCCATAAATATTATTCTTCTACACTCTACATTGATCTGATAGAAGAAGTAATTGACTGGTGTATTAAGTAATTGGAGATCCAATGCATATACATTATTTTAATTTCTGCTCAACTTGTCATGTAATGCTTTAGATCACTTTCTATTATTGTTCTAATAAAAATTCCAGTTACTCTTTTATAATGTTATATATCTCTAATTTAATAACAATTGCTACTACTTACTGAGTTCTTAGTATATGCCAAGTACATTGTTAAACAATCAAAAACATTATCATTTAATACCTAAAAATACATTAGGGTCCTATCTTATGATTCTTATTCTATAGATGATGTAGCTGGGCATAGACAGGTAAGATTGTGCAGTATCTCACAATGAAGAAATGCTAGAATCAGGATTTGAAGTCATGTAATTGACAAATTCTTTGCACTCAATCATTAAGTCATGTTGATTCCTATTTCAGCTATTTCTCACATTCAAAATTTTATAATGGTTATTGGTACAACAGTTATAATGGTACAATGGCTATTCCTTTGTGATATTTCACTGTTCCTTTTTAGAACAATGTACATTTTTCCTGTTAATCATCAAAAGCAAAGAGAAAAAATATGATGTTTAGCTCTATTTTAAATGTGATGGTGTAATTGCGTATGTTTGCATATGTTTCTTTTATTCAAATACCGTGTATATTTTCTTTCATACACTATTGAAAATATTAAAATGATTTTATTCATTGTGAGAAATTTGATGTATTGAGGGAAAGCAAAGTCTCATTTAGAATAATGTAACTTGTGCTCATCAATTGGAAAACAAAGTAGATTAAAAATATCACCTGTGCCTGTTTTGAGAGAAATCTTCTGCATCCGTGGATGTTTTATTGCCCTTGTCTAGCTTGGATTAATACATAGTCTACAGGCACACACCTGATCATCTACATTTGCTCTCTTACAACACTAAACTATGTTTTCTACCTTTATCTTGCATCTACCTACCACTTCAGCATTTTATTAAAAATAATAATAATAATAATAATAATTATAATAAAGGGAGAAATGTGGGATCCACATATAAATCAAGTATAAAAATCAAACGAATATTCATATTTGACCTGATTGTTTATAGTTCATAATGCATGATCAAAACCGAAAGTTTCTGTGATGACTGCCCTTGTACTGTTCACCATATAAGAACTTATTCACTATGTGAGAATTTGTTCACCATGTAAGAACTTGTTCATTATGCTTCAGAAGATTGGAGACTGATGAAAATTAGGCATGGGGTGGATTAATGATTGTGCATTGAGCATTGACTCCCCTATACAGACTTTTATTGTTGTTAACAACCATTTGATCAATAAATATGAGAGATGACCTCTCAAAAAAAAAAAAAAAGTAAAATATCACCTGTGAATTTATTATAAACATAATGGTATAACTTTTTTATGCTTTTATATATATTTTTTATATATTTAGATAATTTACAATATTGTGAATTACACCTCATTAAAATTTTATTTTAAAATACAATTTTACTGTGTACATATTCAGTGCTTCTTAGAGACCATCCCAGTAGAATTTAACACAAAGGAAGGAATTTTTTTCTGTCTTGTTCCCTGATACAAACATCAAGAGTGCCTGGAACATAAGAGGCTTGTAATAAATAACTGTATGAATGAATGAATTTCACCAAGATCCTATAGTTTCAGTTTTGGCTGTTTTCCATTTCATATTAAAACCTCACATGTTGATGACTATGGCTTACTCATTGACTAGAGACATGATTATTTTCTTAAGGTTAATTCTTAGCTGTAAGTTATTGGTTCAAAGGGTGTATGTAAAATTTTATGGCTTTTTTAGTTTTTCCAGCTTTTTTTTTTTTTTTAACAATTGAAGAACACAAGGAGAGAGATCTCTGTATTTTCTTGTCTCTGCAGCCTGGCTTTGGACTAGGTGGTCCTGAGAAAGAGCTGGGTTGGTATTTCCATGAGACTTGTGGGTTTTTAGGAGAAATATCTCAGCAATTTCACTACAACAAGATTTAACCCATCAAGCTATTTGACAACTACAGAGCTGAATGTCTCTTTAATTAAAATCCTAGCTCTTAGATCCTCTCTGTATATTATCTGCATCTAATTTGTTCCTGTAAGTTTTCTCATAGCACTGAGATTTATGGTGAGTAGACTTTTTGGTTCTATCCATCTTTTCATGATTTGAGACTTTATGAGGTGTCTGAGTAGAAGAATGAAATTAGGTAATTGATAGCTGCCACCTTCACTGGCATCTTCTAAAGGAGATGGGAAGACAGAAGAAAGGGCTCAGGGGTAGGGTTTTCATATAAGCAAACTTCCTCCAGAAAATTATATACTGATTTATAATCCCATTGGCCATGGATGAAGACACCTACTGTCTTAATCCTTGGATTGCAATGGGTATTTTCTGTCTCAAAAGTGTCATTATGTTAGGAAGAAGCTAGCATCTCATTTTATTTTCATGTTTTGATTATTATTCTAATGGAATATATCCAATACGTTTACTTATTTCTAAATTGCTTTTTTTTGTGTTTTTCTTATATCATTTTTCTCTTGGAATATTTGTCTTAGTTCCCACTGCTTTTAATATTTATATTTGAGCTGGAGTCACTACTAAGATATAAGAAAGGCACTCTACATGAAAATACCATAGTTTCAAACAGCTAGTTTCAAACTATGAGCTGAGACTACTGTATGTCTTTTGTATTTCTAATCTGATTTACTGGTTTCACTTAATTCACGGGCCTTTTAAATTGAGGCATGCAGAGATGAAGAAATCAAAAGGTTCCCACACTGCATGTTTAGATACTATGCAGAGGCTGGTACAGAGTAACTCTGCCAATTAACACCTGGGCCAGCAGTTCAGAGGAGACACAGGGTACTATTGAACTTTTCAGGCATCCAGTATTTCGAAAGTTAAAAAAAATAAAACATTTCATTCTCAAAATTATATTGACCCTAATAAATCGAAGGCACTGTAAAAGATATAATGCCTTGCTTCCTTCAGGGATCCACAGTCTAATGTTTATTTATTTCTTGATACCCATTAGATAAATGCTTTGATGTAGTATATTAGAGTTCTAATTTTGAACTTAAAATGGAATTCAAGTTACACCATTTAGTGTAGCAACAGGGTCTTACCTGCAGTGGTGAGAGCACTCATTGTGCATCAGTTACCTGGAAAGGAAGCAGGGCTTTTAGAGGCAGAGTCTAGTTGGGCTGCATTCAGGTAATCTCACTCTTTGGATCTTTATCACAAAAGCATCAGGGAAGGAGAGGGCAAAGAGATGGGGCAGAAACTAAGCAAAAAGGAAACCTTAAAAGATACCTACAAAGCTGTGTCAGTTCTTTGAGGCCCCAACAAACTTACTGTGTCACAATAAGAAAAGCAGCAGGGCCTTTCAGCACTGAGAACAATCACTCTGCAGTAGTATATGCAATGTGCTTGTTCATTTTAAGTAAGTCTAGTTATACTCTTACTTTCTCTTTGATTCCTCTTCTGCTCTTAATATTTATTAAAGTCTGTAGTTATTTGTTTATATTTATAGGCTTCTTGTGCTGAGCTAAAATTGAACTAAGAGTAGAATTGGGGTGCAAACATATTTAATCTATAAAGTAAAAGCCATGTTTTCTTGGGTACCTTCATGTTGGAGTACCAGGTATCAAAGTGCAAGAACTCCAGAGAGATGATTCACTCTGGGAAGTACCGGATGGATTAATGATACATCCTTTCTGCCTAGAGATTCATCTTCTAAGTTTAAAACTCAGAAAAGCTAACTCTTATTTGTAAAACTGTAGCGAATGTTCTTACATACATAGAGATGTATAACAAGAGTACCAGGAAATTTGTGGTAATTGCTATAATCTGAATCACATTTTGGTGAAATGTACTTACAACTTCCTAACCGATTGATATCCAGGGAATTTGGCATGCTTTTCTTTCCATTTCTCTGCAAAAAATGATCAAGAAGAATTTTAATCATTCTCTAATAAAGATTAAACTAGGCTAAATTATATATATATATATATATATATATATATATATATATATATATATATATATATATATATATATGAATGATAATTTCAACAGGTATCCCAAAGAGCAATGTTGGGGTAATCTGATTTAGCTCTTGAGAAGTATACCTTAAATTGCATAGATTGGCTCATGGTCTATACTATTTATTGATTCCAGAACTTTACTGTCAAGATATATGCAGGAAAGGGAAGCAAGGCAACAAAATTAGGTAGAGGTGAGTATAGGATGTATGTATGCTGGCAGTCCAGAGGGAGTCGATGGCAAAGAGATTGGTCTTCTAAAGAGAAAATGGAAAATCTGAGACCCCCAGTGTAAGTCAGCCCCTGAGGGAAGAAGAGAGGGAGGGGAGGTTAATAGAAGTATTCTAGTCTGCCACGCAGTCTCATGAAGGTTTGGGAATGTCTTCAGAATCTTCAAACCAAAGTCTGTTTTCAAAAGTGTGCTGTGTTCTCCCAGAAGCAGTCTGCCTTAGTATCCTGCCAACACTCAGCCCTTGCTGGGAGCAGCCTGCAGGAAGCATGCACACAGTGCTAACTTGGCTGTGGATTTCAGAATATAGCATTGGGGTTCCTTGGTCTATAATCCTAAAGTTGGAGTTCTGTAAGGTGCATTCTTAAAGCTACCGCAACAAAAAGGGAGAAAAGACAAATTATCTGAGAGCTTTCATTAAGTACTTACCAAATGCTAATGACAAAGGCTCTATGTAAATTATTGTATTTAATGCACACAACAATCATTTAAGTTTTAAAAGTAAGTAATCAGAGGCATGGCCCAAGGCATGAACTAGTTAGTGGAGTATAAACAGGAGTCGAGAAAGGTCTGTCTTAACTCCCAAGCTCCTGTCTTAACTTCTCCAGGTAAGTAGTTGAAAGACAATGAGAAAAACAAAAAATTGAGCAAGATGGTAGAGAGAGACAAAAGAACTACAAAAAGGAAATCCCCATCCATCCTTACAAATGCTAAGTAATCATTACCTAGCTTAGGTTCTTGGGTAAGAAAGGTAAGAAGAAGTAAAGTCTTCTTTACTTCTTTACTGTCAATATTGATAAAAAGACACTTCTAAACATAATTTAAAATTGAATAGCTTGAAAGGATCATATAGTATCAGCCTACTAAAATACCACCATATCTCAGGCAGACTTTCCACAGAAGGGATAATAAGAAAACAAAGATATATGCCCAGAGCACATTTTCACAGGTAAAGATAATCTTCTCTAATTTATAGATGAATGGGCAATTTTTGTAGTTTATAATAAAATAAGATTTATTATTTATGACATATTATTTATCTAAAAGTAGTACCTATATAAGATAATCTATTAACTTTCACAGGCCTCTATTTTGTTCTACTTCATGAATTGAAATGTCAGAAATAAATGAATTTTTTTATGATAGAAGGTGTAAAATTTACCTTTCCATTCCTAGATATTGAATGTCTGATTGAGTTCTGAATAATCATAGACAGATAAAAGCATATTACACATAGAACCATTTAAAAAAGTAGTTTGGAGTTACCTAAATTGGAGAAGAGAATATATATTAAAGAAATTAAAATTAATTACAAGGCATAGGAGCAATGGCTAATTTTTTGAAAAACTAAGAGCCAGGAAGAAACTCTGTAAAGTACAGTGATTCAGATGTACACTGTGACCCTGGCTTGCCTGGGTTTAAATTCTGACTCATAGTAGTTCATGCTCGTGGCGAAGCACTTAAATAAATCTTCTATGCTCCAGTTTAATTAACTGTAAAACAGAAATAATAACACTTAACAAGCTTTCTGAGATGATTAAGTTAGTATTTAGAATGGTGCATAGCACATAGGCACCATCAAAAAATATTATTAGAAATGATTATTAGCAATGTAGTTTTAACAAAAAAAGGAGAGAGGATTAATGTTGAATTTTAACTAGTAGTGAAAAAGATGGCAAAGGGCTAAGGATTTTTGAAAGGCTAAAATAACAAAACTTTGTTGAAGATTTCTTATAAAAAGTTTTTGAGAAGAATTAATATCAATAATAAAGTATTTAATTCATAGCAAAAAAAGTAGGTCTCAGAGTCCTTTTTCTAACTTGTATATTTAATAGTTCTTTCTATAAGTTTTAGTGTGCTTTCATACCAAACTGCTTTAATTTTTTTCCAGGTTTTCAAAAACTTACTTTTAAAAAGGAAAATATAAACCTTATATCTATTGTTCAAAAAAGTATCAATAATATTTTATTCATAGAATATTCTGTTCTGAGTTTAGGAAGCCATTTTATCCATCAATGTAATAAATAAAGGCAAATGCTATTATTATTGAATATATGGATATTTTCAAGAACTTGTCAATGTCCTCCAGGAAAAAGACCACCAGATATACATCTGTGGTCAAACAAAGTGGGTTTATTACTTGTTTGACCATAAGAAGAACATATACTATGGGGACCCATGGATCATTTCAATATGTGGGTATTAAAAAATGTTTGTGGTTCAGAATTTGACATGATAGGTGATTTGAATATGTGTCTTTACTCTGGATCAGGTGCTGTCAGGGAGCAGGGGCAATTCCATGATTTGATGTTTTAATATATGTTTTCTATAAACCAGGAGGAATGAAAAAATCTAAATTGGCAATTGGTAAAGAAGCAGCAATCACGCATATTAACCATGAGAGGACGATTGATATTTTTGCACTTCACATAGTGAACTTGGTTTTGTTTGTGCTAAGATGAGATTACAGAATGGCCCTGTTTTGATTAATTTTATCACAGACACAAAATATTTTTTTTTAATATTCTTATTTTAAATTTCTTGTTCTGTGAGATTATGTCGAAAAGGAGAACACCACAGCCTGACTGAGAATGCCAGCCAGCTTCTAACAAAACCACGGCCTAGCCATTAGTGTCAGGCCATTTTCCTGGGGTCAAGGGAAGCTTTCTTCTTTCTCAAACCCAAACACAGAAATCATCACAGCATATATCTAAGTGGTCCATGTATATTAGTTACCTAATGATGTGTAACAAGTAACTCTGGAATGTAGCAGCTTAAAACAATGAGTATTTGTTACCTGAGTCTCATGGCTTAGGAACTTGGGAATGATATAGGTGGGTGGTTAGAGATCAGGGTCTTTCATGATGTTGCAATCAAGATGTGGGCTCAGCTGCAGCCATGGGAAGGCTTGACTGAGATTAAAGGATCTACTTCCAAAATGATTCACATCCATGGCCATTGACAGATGGTTTCACCATGTGAGCCTGTTCATAGGACCTACCTTCAGAAGTTACACCCATAATTTCTGCAATATCTTATTGATTATTGCTATGAACTGAATATTCTGCTCTAAAATTCATATGTTAAAGTCCTAGTTCTCCAATGTGATGGCACATGCAGGTGGGACCTTGGGAGTTGATTAGGTTTGGATGAGGTCATGATGAGGAGTCCCCGTGTTGGGATTAGTGCCCTTACAAGAAGAGGAAGAGACCAGAGCCCTGCCACTGTCATAGAAGGACAGCGCGAGAAGACAGTTATCTGCAAATTAGGAAGAGAGTGCTCACCAGACACCAGTCTGTTGGTGCCTTAAGCTGGGACCTCCCAGCCTCCACAGTATGCGAAACAAATATTTGTCATTTAAACTACCCAGGCTATAGCATTTTGTTAAAATGTCCCAAACTACACAGTTTCCCAACTCCACCCAATTGATTGTGAGAGGGAACTAGGCAAGCCTGTAGATACCAACAAGCAGGCAGCATTGATGGCTATCTTAGAGGCTGTTAGTACACACATTCCACAGTAAATAGTACAAGAAGTTTGTACTATACATTTTGTGGCATACAGCAATAGATGTTTCCTTTAACAAAATGACTGAATGGAAATCACAAACTAAGTGGCATCTAGCAAAGCACAGAAGCATTTGAACAAGCAATATCAAAATAATATATCTATAGTAATAGAAGTCCCGATGCTTTAAGTAGCTTTGAGGATTCAGAATTTATAGGATTATGCTATTTTCTATGTGCTAAAATGAGAACTGGGACAGACAATAAAGGGGTCTATCTGGGGATATTGCCTTTACTACTGAATTTATTATGTCAATAATGAGCAAACCGAAACAACTTACTTCATGTGAGAAATAAAAGGCTCCCAAAGAACTTTTCCAACTGACTTAAACAAAAGTCTTCTGATGGCAGTCACCATTCTGTCACCTGGGCCAAAGGACTTATGACTAGTATGAATATTCAATATTAAAGTCTGTCAAAGGAAACCTAGAAAACACACAGTGTTTTGAAATAATTATTCTTCCTGCTACTTCCACAAACTAAAGATATTGTATGAATGTGCAATTGAGCTACCCAGAAGCAAATAAATATTTTAAAGGGAAAATATAGTTGGACAGAATGCTTATCTCAAATTATTTCTGATAAAATGTTTTTTAAATATGAAACTAATAAAACTAAATATAAACTCATAGCTCATGCAAAGGGATCAAAATAAGGCACATTTTATAATGAAACATGAAAAAGCACTTAATATTAAATTAAGAGCAGATGATGTTCATAAGTGGAATCACTTCTGAAATAAATAGTATATGGTATGGCATAGCACCAGGGCATTAAACCCAGCACATGGAACTGTGTGCCATGGGATAATTCAAATGTTCTTTCACTTTCTATACACAGACTTCAGAGATGCCCTTTTTGATGCAGACATAGCATCATTTGGCCTTTAATTCATATAAATGTATCATAAAAAAAAGTAAGTCTGTCTCTTCTTTAGAAAATAGCTTTTTGGAGTTAAAATATTATAATCACCCAAGTAACTGTAAATGAAGATGCAAGGAAGATACGAGAATATCATGATTTTAATTGGCTATAAGATGCTGATGCAGGCAATCCAGCACACATACACATCTGTCATGTAATTGGTATGTATATGTGTATTTAGATTACTACTGAAATATAAATACAAAAATAAGGAAAATAAATAAACCATGATGATGTCTCTATCTTTCAGGGAAAAATGGAGGGAAAGAAACTTTTGTTTGAATGGAAGTGAAGCTGGGAGTAGGTGAAAGACCTGAAATCTAACTGAGGAAATACTTATTATTAGGGAAATCTACGGTGAGATTTAGAATAAAATATATGCTAGGAGGATGCATTATACACAAAAATTTCTGTGAAGTTCTATGTATCTTGCCAGATAAATAACAATTGGAGTCCAGTACTAGTCTAGCTAAAAAAAAATTTTTTCCAGGAACTATATTGCTCAAGGGAAGACATTTTGCAAAATCCATATATATTGTGATCTGTTAAATTTCTACTGGGAAAGAAGGGTAGCATCCACAAATAGGGATTCACTAAAAACTCATTAGGTTCATGTTCAAAAGAAAAACAATTCCATTTAACAGTGCCAGGATACTGTATATAAAGAACAACACTATTACATCTGTTATTTGAGAAGTTGTTAAATTCGAGAGTATTTGTGTCCATTTTAAATTTAAACAAAAATATTTGGTCTCCACATTTCCATTTTACCCATAACATCCATAACATCCTGCTAACAAAACATTTCCCATGAGTCCAAATGACAATCTAGTTACAACAACTGAGAAGAGTTCACAGGCTAGAGCACCTGTCAGAATTACATCAAACTAGCATCCAGTTCATTTGCAATGGACAAAAAGCAGGAATATCAAGAGAAAATCTTTTCCACTTGCTTTCAGAAGGTTATGTCTCTGAAATAAGAGACATTTTAAAATCTTGAGTGTCAATCACAACATGCAGCTTTATTTATGAGTTATTCTAGTATTCGTCACTTGAAGAAGTGGAAAGAACTGACTCAGTTAGGGCAGAGGAGCAGGTGCTGCACCCTCCTGTGTGAAAGCCTGCTCGAATATGGTCATGGCCTTTGTCTACTACCATGAAAGAATGTGTGAACTATTTAAATTCCTCATGAAATATGCTGTTTACTTAGAAGTTTTCTGACTCTGGAAGCCTAATATGCATGCCACAAAATGGATGTGACCATTTAAAGGGAAGACAAGTCAGTATTTTTCTGTGTTTAAACTGATATTTCCATATTGTTGAGGAACATGAAGCTATGATTTAAGCATTCACTCTTTTATCTCTGTCTGTAAGGAGAAAGAATTCTCACATACTGTATATTTTTAAGAACGCACAGAGCAAATGATTCCACATGTCAAAGAAGTAAACTTTGTATATTAGTTAACTAATTTTCATGGTTCATTTTTAAGGAATTAGAAAAAAAACTTTTATACTACACAAATGTATGGAAGCCTGAAGAAAATATATTATACTTTAGCCATTTAAGCATATTATAAAGAGAAATGAACTTTTTAAATGGATAATATATACATTCACTTGTGTGATTAATTATATCTATACCCATTTTAAAATAGTTTTTTATATTCACATAATGTGCACATTATATAGATTTAAACCTAAATTCAAATATTCAGTTCACCATCATTCATATTGCCAGCATTGGGTCTTAAAATCATTTTTATACCCCTATTAACCAAATAAAATTTCATTGTAAATCAGAAAGTCAGTTAAAAAAAGACACATTCAAATTTCTGAACTCTCTTCAACTATTAAATTGATAATAAATATAATAATGGTTTTCTGTCTTTGTTTCTTAGATCATGCCTAATTCTAAGTTTTCTAATACTTCAGAGAGTATACATCTTTTTGAGAACACTTAAGATACACACACACACACACACACACACACACACACACACACACACATATATATATATAGGGGTGGCTAAAATGATCAGAAAGTCTGAATTAAATGTTATACACATTTTTACATGAATTATACTATTGGTGCTTATTGAATTAAGGCAATTACTTAGGGTTATATTTGGAGCTAAGAAGTACAATTGTACTTGGTTTATATAAAATTATCTGGAAAATTTTTGAAGAAATAAAATTTTATACTTTTAGTGAGCAAAATGTTTAAAAAGTCAATTGCTTTTATAAAAAAAAAGAAAGGTATAAATACAAAACCATCTGTATTATCTTAATCCAAGCAAAATGAATTCCAAATAACACCTTCTGAGATCATTTTCTGAGAAGAAAAGGTTACTAGACCACATGCAAGCACCAAGGGACACTATCCTTGGGAAGGCTTGTAACTTACAATAGCCACTATAAATAATTTTTGTACCTCCAAAATTATGTGTGATTCTAGAAAAGTCTTGAGAAGTTCCATTTTCATAACAGAAACAGAGCATTATGTTTCCATGGTAAAACTATCCCAGAATAATAATAATGGTTACTGAGATCTTGTTTATACCAGCAACGTTTTAATCACTTTACATATATATTAGATTAATCCATTTAGCAATTCTCTGAAGTAGGTGCTATTACTACTTCCAGTCTTTTACAGATAAGGGAGTTTAGATCTAGAGAGTTTAGGAAATATACCTGAGTTCACACAATTAGTAAAGGGAAGAGCAATCTGACACCAGAGCCACTTTATGTAATTTCATTTTAAAAAAAGGTTGTATTTCTAGTTATATATCTCATTACAATACTTTTTCAATTGAACAAACATTAATTATTCATAGGTGATTAAGGGAGATATAATGACAAAAGCCATATTTAATCTTCAGAATACAACATAAATTGAGTTATACAAATGCTAAAATTGTGAAAAGAGTTCTGCACTGGGAGGCAGGAGATCCCCTCATGCTGGTCCCAACACCCTAAGCCAGGCCACTTCAGGGAGCTCTACTATTTATTTGCTTCCATTTCCTCAGTGTAAACCATGCATAATAACATGTGCCCTTTTGTTTTTACAGATACACTTTTTAAAGATTAAAGAAAATAAAGTACTCTGTAGGGCAAAATGTACATGTAAGTTACATTACTATTAATAAGAGTTATTTAATTGCTAATTAACATAACTCTGCAAATAGACCTAATGTAGCATGTTAGTTAAACTAGGAAGTTCACACATACATTGAATCAAGGTGGTTAACTTTTTCCATAGCATTTAAAGTGAATTCTTTGAACTCTTAACGACTTGTATTTTATTCATATACTGAGAGCAACTGAACTCATTAATTTATAGAATATTTTATGATTCTTGAATACTTCAATATGAAAACTTAAATTGTTATAGTTTTATATTTCACCAAAACATATATATATATATATATATATACATACATATTAATTTCCTGTCATTTATACCGTAGCTTTTCTCCAAAGACCCCAAGTGTTCCCCCAAATATGAATATAATTTTGTAGATGTTCATCGTCACAACTGAACTGCTACAGAAGCACTTGCAGGGCTTTTTGTGTAATTCTACTGCAATATAGGTATCCTGTAATTGGCAAATTCATGAGGATCATTTCAAAGTAAACTGAACATCCCTTTGCAAACGTTACATGTGGCAAACTTGTAGATAGTGGAAGACAATCGTCATGTATTTTCTGAATTTTCCCTTTTTCATGCAAAGGCCTCAGTGCACTTTTTTTAAAAAATTTTATTTTGATATCATTAATCTACAATTACATGAAGGACATTATGTTCATTAGGCTCCGCCCTTCACCAAGTCCCCCTCACATCCCCGTTCGCAGTCACTGTCCATCAACATAGTAAGATGCTGTAAAATCACTACTTGTCTTCTCTGTTGCACAGCCCTCCCCGTGCCCCTCCAACACTATACATGCTAATTGTAATGCCCCCTTTCTTTTCTTCCCACCCTAATCCCTCCCTTCACACCCGTCTTCCCCAGTCCCTTTCCCTTTGGTAACTATTACTCCATTCTTGGGTTCTGTGCTTCTGCTGCTGTTTTGTTCCTTCAGTTTTCTTTTGTTCTTATACTCCACATATGAGTGAAATCATTTGGTACTTGTCTTTCTCCACCTGGCTTACTTTACTGAGCATAATACCCTCTAGCTCCATCCATGTTGTTGTGAATGGTAGGATTTGTTTTTTTTCTTATGACTGAGTAATATTCCATTGTGTATATGTACCACATCTTCTTTATCCATTCATCTACTGATGGACATTTAGGTGGCTTCCATATCTTGGCTATTGTAAATAGTGCAGCGATAAACATAGGGGTGCATCTGTCTTTTTCAAACTGGAGTGCTGCATTCTTGGGGTAAATTCCTAGAAGTGGAATTCCTGGGTCAAATGGTATTTCTATTTTGAGCTTTTGGAGGAACCTCCATACTGCTTTCCACAATGGTTGAACTAATTTACATTCCCACCAGAAGTGTAGGAGGGTTCCCCTTTCTCCACAATGTCACCAACAATTGTTGTTGTTTGTCTTTTGGATGGTAGCCATCCTTACTGGTGTGAGATGATATCTCATTGTGGTTTTAATTTGCATTTCTCTGATGATTAGTGATGTGGAGCATCTTTTCATGTGTCTGTTGGCCATCTGAATTTCTTCTTTAGGGAACTGTCTATTCAGCTCCTCTGCCCATATTTTAATTGGATTATTTGCTTTTTGTTTGTTGAAGTGTGTAAGCTCTTTATATATCTTGGATGTCAACCCTTTATTGGATCTGTCATTTTCGAATATATTCTCCCATACTGTAGGATACCTTTTTGTTCTACTGATAGTGTCCTTTGCTGTACAGAAGCTTTTCAGCTTCATTTAGTCCCATTTGTTCATTTTTGTGTTTGTTTCCCTGGCCCGGGGAGATATGTTCAAGAAGAGGCCACTCATGTTTATGTCTAAGAGATTTTGACCTATGTTTTTTTCCAAGAGTTTTATGGTTTCATGACTTACATTCAAGTCTTTGATCCATTTCGAATTTACTCTTGTGTAGGGTTAGACAGTGATCCAGTTTCATTCTCTTACATGTAGCTGTCCAATTTTGCCAACACCATCTGTTGAAGAGACTGTCATTTACCCATTGTATGTCCATGGCCCTTTTGTCAAATATTAGTTGACCATATATGTTTGGGTTTATGTTTGGAGTCTCTATTCTGTTCCATTGCTCTGTGGCTCTATTCTTGTGCCAGCACCAAATTGTCTTGATTACTATGGCTTTGTAGTAGAGCTTGGAGTTGGGGAGTGAGATCCCCCCCCACTTTATTCTTCCTTCTCAGGATTGCTTTAGCTATTCAGGGTCTTTGGTGTTTCCATATGAATTTTTGAACTATTTGTTCCAGTTCATTGAAGAATGCTCTTGGTAGTTTGATAGGGATTGCATTGAATCTGTATATTGCTTTGGTCAGGATGGCCATTTTGACGATATTCATTCTTCCTACCCATGAGCATGGGATGAGTTTCCATTTGTTAGTGTCCCCTTTAATTTCTCTTAAGAGTGTCTTATAGTTTTCAGGGTATAGGTCTTTCTCTTCCTTGGTTAGGTTTATTCCTAGGTATTTTATTCTTTTTGATGCTATTGTGAATGGAATTGTCTTCCTGATTTCTCTTTCTATTAGTTTATTGTTAGTGTATAGGAAAGCCACAGATTTCTGTGTGTTAATTTTGTATCCTGCAACTTTGCTGAATTCCAGTATTAGCTCTAGTAGTTTTGGAGTGGAGTCGTAAGGGGTTTTTATGTACAATATCATGTCATCTGTAAATAGCGAAAGTTTAACTTCTTCTTTACCAATCTGGATTCCTTGTATTTCTTTGTTTTGTCTAATTCCCATGGCTAGGACCTCCAGTACTATGTTGAATAACAGTGGGGAGAGTGGGCATCCCTGCCTTGTTCCCGATTGTAGGGGAAAAGCTTTCAGCTTCTTGCTGTTCAGTATGATGTTGGCTGTGGGTTTATCATATATGGCCTTTATTATGTTGAGGTACTTGTCCTCTATACACATTCTGTTGAGAGTTTTATCATGAATGGATGTTAAATTTTATCGAATGCTTTTTCAGCATCTATGGAGATGATCATGTAGTTTTTGTCTTTCTTTTTGTTGATGTGGTGGATGATGTTGATGGATTTTCAAATGTTGTACCATCCTTGCATCCCTGGGATGAATCCCACTTGGTCATGGTGTATGATCCTTTTGATCTATTTTTGAATTCGGTTTGCTAATATTTTGTTGAGTATTTTTGTATCTACATTCATTAGGGATATTGGTCTGTAGTTTCATTTTTTGGTAGGGTCTTTGCCTGGTTTTGGTATTAGGGTGATGTTGGCTTCATAGAATGAGTTTGGGAGTATTCCTTCCTCTTCTATTTTTTGGAAAACTTCAAGGTGAATGGGTATTATGTCTTCTCTGTATGTCTGATAAAATTCTGAGGTAAATCCATCTGGCCCGGGGGTTTTGTTCTTTGGTAGTTTTTTGATTACTGCTTCAATTTCGTTGCTGGTAATTGGTCTCTTCAGTTTTTCTGTTTCTTTCTGGGTCAGTCTTGTAAGGTTGTATTTTTCTAGGAAGTTGTCCATTTCTCCTAGGTTTCCCAGCTTGTTAGCATATAGGTTTTCATAGTACTCTCTAATAATTCTTTGTATTTCTTTGGGGTCCGTCGTGATTTTTCCTTTCTTGTTTCTGATTCTGTTGATGTGTGTTGATTCTCTTTTCCTCTTAATATGTCTGGCTAGAGGCTTATCTATTTTGTTTATTTTCTGGAACAACCAGCACTTGGTTTCATTGATTTTTTCTATTGTTTTCTTCTCAATTTTATTTATTTCTTCTCTGATCTTTATTATGTCCCTCCTTCTGCTGACCTTAGGCCTCATTTGTTCTTCTTTTTCCAATTTCTATAATTGTGACATTAGACCATTCATTTGGGATTGTTCTTCCTTCTTTCAATGTGCCTGGATTGCTATATACTTTCCTCTTAAGACGGCTTTTGCTATATCCCACAGTAGCTGGGCTTTGTGTTGTTGTTGTCATTTGTTTCCATATATTGCTGGATCTCCATTTTGATTTGGTCATTGATCCATTGATTATTTAGGAGCGTGTTGTTAAGGCTCCATGTGTTCGTGTTCGTGAGCCTTTTTGCTTCCTTTGTAGAATTCATTTCTAGTTTTATGCCTTTGTAGTCTGAAAAGTTGGTTGGTAGTATTTCAATCTTTTGGAATTTACTGAGATTCCTTTTGTGGCCTAGTATGTTGTCTGTTCTGGAGAATGTTCCATGTGCACTTGAGAAGAATGTGTATCCTGTTGCTTTTGGATGTAGAGTTCTGTAGATGTCTATTAGGTCCATCTGTTCTAGTGTGTTGTTCAGTGCCTCTGTGTCCTTACTTATTTTCTGTCCGGTGGATCTGTCCTTTTGAGTGAGTGGTGTGTTGAAGTCTCCCAGAATGAATTCATTGCCTCTATTTCCTCCTTTAAGTCTGTTAGTATTTGTTTCACATATGTTGGTGCTTCTGTATTGGGTGCATATATATTTATAATGGTTATATCCTCTTGTTGTACTGAGCCCTTTATCATTATGTAATGTCCTTCTTTATCTTTTGTTACTTTCTTTATTTTGAAGTCTGTTTTGTCTAATACCAGTATTGCAACACTTGCTTTTTTCTCTCTGTTGTTTGCATGAAATATCTTTTTCCATCCCTTGACTTTAAGTCTGTGCATGTCTTTGTGTTTGAGGCGAGTCTCTTCTAAGCAGCATATGGATGGGTCTTGCTTTTTTTATCCATTCTATTATTATGTGTCTTTTGATTGGTTCATTCAGTCCATTTACATTTAGGGTGATTATTGAAAGGTATGTACTGATTGCCATTGCAGGCTTTAACTTTGTGGTTCAAGGTTAGCTTCTTTACTATCTTATTATCTAACTTACTCGGTTATTGAACTATTATTAACATGGTCTGATGATTCTTTATTTCTCTCCATTCTTATTCGTCCTCCTCCCTTCTTCATATGTTGGGTGTTTTGTTCTATGCTGTTTTTAGGAGTGCTCCCTGTAAGATGCCCTGTGGAGGTGGTCTGTGGGAGGCAAATTCCCTCAACTTTTGCTTGTCTGAGAATTGTTTAATCCCTCCTTCATATTTAAATGATAATCGTGCTGGAAACAGTATTCTTGGTTTGAGGCCCTTCTGTTTCATTGCATTAAGTATGTAATGCCATTCTCTTCTGGCCTGTAGGATTTCTGTTGAGAAATCTGATGATAGCCTGATGGGTTTTCCATTGTAGGTGACCTTTTTTTCTCTCTGGCTGCCTTTAGTACTTTGTCCTTGTCTTTGATCTTTGCCATTTTAATTATTATGTGTCTTGTTGTAGCCCTCCTTGGATCCCTTGTCGTGGGAGTTCTGTGTACCTCTGTGGTCTGAGAGGCCATTTCCTCCCCTAGTTTGTGGAAGTTTTCAGCAATTATTTCTTCAAAGACAGTTTCTATCCCTTTTTCTCTCTCTTCTTCTTCTGGTACCCCTATAATGCAGATATTGTTCCATTTCGATTGGTCTCACAGTTCTCTTAAAGTTCTTTCGTTCCTGGAGATCCTTTTATCTCTCTCTGCATCTGCTTCTCTGCATTACTGTTCTCTGTTTTCTAGTCCATTAATGGTCTCTTGCATCTTGTCCATTCTGTTCTGAAGTCCTTCCAGAGCTTATTTTATTTCTGTATTCTCCTTCCTTAGTTTTCGCATATTTCTCTGCAAGTCCATCAGCATGGTATCACTTTTGTTTTGAATTCTTTTTCAGGAAGACTGGTTAAATCTATCTCCCCTGGTTCCTTCTCAGGGGAAGATGTAGAAGATGTCAAATCTGTCTGGGCTAGTCTTGTCTTGATCAAATTTTTTTGCCTTTTCATGTTGATAGGTGCAATGGTGAGCTATTGACTAGTCTGTCAGCTGGGAGAGCCAAGACTTTCCACTTGCTCCTGGCCTTTCTTTACTGGGACAACTGCGACCCCTAGTGGCTTGTGTTGGGCAATTGTGTGTAGACTGGGTCTCTGTATCTTGCCGGGCCAGTATGGAGGAAGTTCCTTTGCTGTGGGTGTGGCCAGCCTCAGGCTGCTGTTGTGCTATGGCGGGGCTCCGGAGGGGTAATGGACGGGGGGGCTGTTTGGCTGTTTACCTCCGTGATGGGTCTCAGAATGGTTCCCCAGGGGGTTAGTGTGCCCAGAGTTCCCTGGAATTTCCATCTGCTGGACTGTGACCCGGGATGCTTCCGTCCAGCCTGGGGTCCCTGTCCCTTTAAGACTTTCAAAAAGCTCTCTCTTTTCTTTGTCATAGGGGCACCAGCTTCGGGACCCGCTCACAGTTCTTATGTCTTGCTTCCCTAGTTTCCAGCACCCCATGCATGCACTGTGTCTGTGCTCTGGTGTTGATGGCTGGGGCTGGGTGTTCAGCAGTCCTGGGATCCCTCTCCCTCCCCACTCTGACTCCTTTCCTCCCACCAGGAGCTGGGGTGAGGGGCCTTGGGTCCTGCCGGGCTATGGCTTGTATCTTACCCCTTTCACCGGGTGCTGGGTTCTCGCAGGTGTGTATGTAGTCTGACTGTTGTCCTGTGTCTTCTGGTCTCTCTTTTAGGATTAGTTGTATTTGTTGTATTTTCAAAAATATGTATGTTTTTGGGAGGAGATTCCCACTGTCCTACTTATGCCACCATCTTGGCTCTGCCCCCCTCAATGCACTTTTATCAGAGATCAGTATGTCACAGATTTCAGCCCTTTACCCTCTGAACACTTTCCTAAAAACATGTTCTGACATTCACAATTTCTACTTCCTTCCTTTTAATATAGGCCATAAAAACTTTGATCTATCTGTAATTTTCTTTTTACACCATGCTCTTCACACCTCCATGGTACTGGTACAGAAAGGTTTGCATTGTACGGTCCAACTGCTATCAAAGAAAAAAAGACACTGATTATATAGACAAGCTGAGCAGATTAGGTTACACTCAAAGAAAATGGTTGGCTGCTACCCCAACAATAAGAAAGTAAACCACTACACAGACTTCATATACTCCCCTACCCACAGTGTAGTGAACTAATACAATTCTAGTTAATGAGGGACTTTGCCACAGATTCTCAATTCTGGTCTGTGGAAAAGTGACTTTATTAAATCTAGAGTCTTGCCATTTTTACAAAAATCTGAAGGAGGCTAAATGCATGTACTGTAACCCATAGCCATAATTACTTGCTAAGTCCCAGATGTCAGCCATATTTTAGTTCTGGAATCAATTAATTGAGGAAGTGGCTATGTCATGATCAGGAAAGACCTTTCAACACGATTGTGATGATTCTCACAGTCTTGGATAAAGAGTAGTACCCAGTTATTTCAAGGACTATTCAATTCAAGATCTGAATTAATATTGGAACTAAGAGACCCAAAAAGCTATGATTGCTCCTTTGTTATGAGTGGGAATTTCCAGGGACCAAGTAATGAATGAAATCCTAGCTAAGATTCCAGTTCACAGTGTGTCCACAGGTCCAGGAACCCACCAAGTCATCATTTGCCAGGTCCCCAAGCACATAATTGGAATGGACATACTTAGCAGTTAGAGTAACTCCCACATTGAGTCTCAGACTACAAGAAAAGATCAAATAGATTAGTGCTATCAGTAAAGACCTAAAACATTAAATGCCTCCTGTCCCTATCACATCTCCATTTCATTTGCCAGACTGGTTCCTGAAGAAACCAGATTACTAGAGATGATTATAGAATACTGCAGGCTTAACCAATAGTAGTCTTAGTCATAGTGCTTTGACGGGCATTGTATTTTTTATCTTAGAGAACATTAATAAAGTATCATGTATATGTAATGTGATCACTGACTTGTAAATACTATCTTTTCCATCCCAATTAGATAAGAAGATGAGAAAGTTTTGCATTTATGCGATACGGAAAATATGCATTTGCAGTTTTGCTTCAGGTTTATATTTACTCTCCCACTCTCTGTCACAGTGTAGTCCAAGAATGTCTGGGCCATTAAGAATTGCATTTTGTTAGAAGCACTAAATGTAGAAATTCAGGTAAGTCCAGCAGCAGGCCATCTGAAGGCAGAAGTACTTTGTCTTTCTTTGGTGGACATTGCCTAAACATGGTGAAGATGTACGAGTAAGCTGCATAATCAGGTACACAAGCTGTGTTTGCAGCCATATTGTGGGGAGGGGACCAGTTGAAGAAAGAGAAAAAATAACCTGAGGTTGGTTTATGGACACATTCTCAGGGTGGAAACAAAATATTGAATGGCAGCTGCATTATAGGCACATTCATGGGTAGTCTTGATAGATAGTAGAAATCTACCCAGGCTTGTGGAAAGACATGAAAAATCTTCCTAATGGACATAACAACGACAATGTACCTAGTCATCCACTTTGGGTGGACGAAAGTTGGCCTAAGGTGAGAGTGCATATGTAATTCTAGACAGTAGCTGAAGGCTGCCTATGTGGCCTGGAAGGAAAAGAACTAGAAAATCGGTGTTTTCACACTGCTTGCTGATCCAGTGCGGCAGGAAGAAAAATATCCCTATCCCCCAAAGTTTCCCAGGTCCTAATTTCTGTAACCTGAGAATATGTTACCTTACATATTACAAAAGTCCATTACAAAAGGGACTTTGCAGATGTATGTAATTAAGATTAAGGACCTTAAGATTGGGAGAGCAACCCTGCATTATTTGGGTGGATCCTATCTAAGCACATAAATTATTAAAAGGGAAGAACCTTTCCTGCTGTGTGAGAGGGAGTTGTAACTCCAGAAGAATAGTAAGAGAGATCTAATCTTCTTAGCTTTTAAGATGGAGCAAGAAGCCACAGGTAAGAAATGTGGAAACCTCTAGAAACTGGAAAGATAAGGGAACAGACTCTCCACTAGAGCTTCCAAAGAGAAATTTTAACCCCCAGGGAGAACAGTGTTGAAAGCTACAGCACTGTAGAATAAACTTTGTGTTGGTTCACACCATTGAGTTTGTGGTAATTTATTACAGTAGCAATAGAAAATAAATATAAATGAACACAAGACCTTGGTACAAGCATGGGGATAGATATATGAGAGTGGGTACAAAGGAGGAACATTTTACGGTACATGTTAAAGTCTATTAGATAACACAGAAAAGCACTAAACAAGCACACAGACAAAATACCCGGCCAGTTGATGTTAGCTAAGCTTCTTCATTGACCATTCCAGAACATGCACTTTAGGTACAACAAAGGTCAAGGTGATAGAGACAGAAGCTATCTAGGAACTCAACAACACAGGTTCTTACTAGCTATTATTGTGTCTAAAATTACAAAGTTCAGACAAAAGATCAACACTGAATCTGAAATATGGCAATATTCCTCAAGAGAATCAACCAGCAACTTGTAGTTAAGTTGATCATAATGGGTTCAATCCAGTTTGGACTCAGGAGAGAGATACAGCTATGAGCATGCATTTGCCTTTTCTGCTTTTAAAGAGTGAGCCAAAACCACTATACAGGAGCTTACAGAATACCTGATCTACAGGCATGGAATCTGACACAACATAGGATATGATCACGGGACTAACTTCACAATGGACTGTGTCACACAATGCACCATCTGGAAATAACTGGCCCCGTAAAAGTCTGGAACAGCTTTTTACATGCACAGTTGAATTATTATCTCAGAAGCAGAAGTGAGACAATATGGGATGCCATGCTTCAGAGTAAATTATATACATTAAATATAAGGATATATATGGTGCTGTGTCCTCAAGAGGAAGATTATATAGATCCTGGAATCAATATGAGAATCAGGTATGGCTCCAGTTACTGTTTTTCCTAATGAGCCATTAGAGAATGTGTATTTTCTCTCCCTAAACCCCTGCCCTCTTCAAGATTGGAGATCTTAGTTCACAGAGGGGACACACTCTTGTAAGGAGACACAGTATTCCACTGGATTACAAACTGCAAGTGACATCAGGGTTTTCTAGGACTCCTTACGTTCAGAAGGAAATAGGTAAGAAGGAGAATGACCATACTGGCAGGGATAATTAACTCTGCGCAGCAGAAAGAGGTGGAGTTGCTACAATGGAGGAGGAGGATGTGTGAAACCCAGCTGACAAATCCAGTTGCCTACTGACATTCCCTTGTCCTATTGTAACTATGAATTGACATGTGCAACAGCTCCATTCTGAAAATAGAACGACACCTTGAAAATGAAGGTTTCGGTCACACTATTTGGTAAGCCAACAAGACATGCCGAGGTGACAGCTGATGATAAGTGAAATTCAGCATGGATGATATACAGGAGAGAATGGATGAGTACAGTTGTAACTCCAAGACCAAACTCAATACCAGAGCTGTCTACTAGGTTTTTCTTCAGAAAGAGAGGCTCATGGAAGAGCTATGGAGGAGTTATTCCTGAACTTGCATGTAAAATATATCTTTTTCATAAAACAGAGAATTGCAGCAGCCATGAAAATGTGCCATTGAAGTCTCCTGCTTCAGGGAGTATAACTTTGACAGTGTAACAGCCCCAAGCACTGCCCTCTGAATTCAGTAGCAGAGATAGTTGATGCCCCATGGACTACTTCAGCCTACGATTGAGCACACAGGCCTGTATTTTGTGAGATAGGACACCTCCACTGGGTAACTTTGACTTGAAGAGTCTCCACCAATTTAAAACTGTGTTGTAGTCTGTCACTCTTACAACCCAACCCTTTTTTCCTTTACTCTCTTCATACAGCATGAACTGCATTACAGTCTCAAAATGCTCCCTACCACATATGGCTATTTCCACTTTTCTCCTCAGAAGTTTCTTTTCCCAATAAATGTTTTATGCAACTAATTCTGCATGGTTGTCTTCTACTCAGAGGAAGTGAACTAACACAATGTGTGTGTGTGTGTATGAACATATACATAAACATGCAGAAATGCACACATTAGCACATACTTCTAGTTCTCTAGCATTCTTTTTCAACCAAAAATATGATTTGGAGATATTCCATATTAGTTCTGTAGAACTTCCATAATAAACATCTCAGTAGTATGACATTGTATAAAGGTTTCATAGTTCATTTAAAAAGTTGTAGGTATAGAAATTATATACATTCTTTTATTATATTGACATTGCTCCTGTGAGTCTTAGTTCACATGCATCATTTTGCTAATGTATTACTATATATTTAGTACAAATTTATGGAATAAATTTGTAGAATTGCTGGACTATACAACTTTTTATGCTTCCCTTTATGACTGGGAAATATATAGAATTATACTATTAGAATTTTTTCTCTTCCATTATTTTACTTCTTTCTGGCAGATACACCAATTATTCATATGTTAGAACACTTTGGAACAGATTCCATATCAACCATTTTCTCTCAAGTCCCTTTTAAGTCATTATTCATTTCCTTTTTCATCTCAAGGTTTTTCTCCATATCCTTAACAGTTTGTTCACAGTGCCAGTTCTGCTGCTCCCAAAGTGGCATTCATTTCCATGATTATTATTTTTATTCCCATTTTTAGATATTACAAAGTAAAATATTTTATCTTTTATTGTTCTACCATACTTGTTTTGTGTAAGACTTTGAGCTCTTAGTGTATATGACAAGGAAATTCATTGTTCTGAAGGATGATGACATATGGACTCAGTTTCTTTGTTTAAAACATATTTCTGGTGAGAATTCTGGAATTTTCTAATTTTCCATTTCTCTGTATATTTCTCTCATCCTTTTTCTTTTCCCTGTAAGAAAAATCCTATATACTTATTTTCTCTATTTCATTAATTATTGAGTGACATAATTTTTCCTAGAAATAGTCTTTGCAATAGATTCATATAGGGGAAGTATAAAGTTATACTTATTAGGCTGGAAGAAATTCTTTTAGGATCACAGTAAGTTTTTTCACAGCACACAATTGTTTAGGAGTAGGTTAGAGTAGTCATTAGTTTTACCTAGATGAAAGAGCAAAGAGAGGTGTTTACAACTTAAGAATTTCTCCTGGCCTCACAGATTTCTTTCAGCAAATTAAGCATGCCTCTTAATTACTCATTTGATTCTTTTTTGCTTTTACTTAGTGCTAAACTAGGTTTGGCATTTACTACAGCTGATCTGCCCCTTTCCTGGTGATTCAAAGAATTTATGATTCTGTCCAAAATGTACAATTATATTTCCCAACAACAAACTATTCAGAATTTAAGTAAAACAATGTTTTACTGACTTTTGGATAGGAAATAGCAAAATGGACATGGCAAGTGCTGGCGTACTCAGTTCTAAGAAAATATAAAAAAGCAAAAAAAGAATGAAAAACAAGTACACATTTGTAATAGCATACTAAGTGAGTTAAGTTGGACTGTTAGATAGTAAAGAAGTTACCCTTGAACTGTTGGTAACCATGAGTCCAAAGCCTGCAATGGCAATAAGTACACACCTATCGATAATCACTCTAAATGTAAATGGTCTGAATACACCATTCAAAAGACATAGAGTCACTGAATGGATAAAAAAAAAACAAGACCCATCCATTTGCTGCCTACAAGGCACTCACTTCAAACCCAAAGACATACACAAACTAAAAGTGAAGGAATGGTAAAACATATTTCATGCAACTAATAGGGAGAAAAAAGCAGGAGTTGCAGTACTTGTTACAGATAAAATAGACTTCAAAACAACATAACAAGAGACAAAGAAGAACATTACATAATGATAAAGGGTAAGTCCGACAAGAACATATAACTATTATAAATATCTATGTACCTAACACAAGAGCACTTACATATGTGAAACAAATAATTACAGAATTAAAAGGTGAAATAGAATGCAATGCATTCATTTTAGGACATTTCAACACACCACTCACTCCAAAGGACAGATCAACCAGCCAGAAAATAAGTAAGGAGACAGAAGCACTGGACACATTAGAACAGATGGACCCAACAGACAACTACAGAACACTACAACCTAAAGCAACACAATGCATATTCTTCTCAAATGCACATGGAGCATTTTCAAGAATAGATGATACACTAGGCCACAAAAAGAGCCTTGGTAAATTCAAAAAGATTGAAATTATACCAACCAGTTTCTCAGATTACAAAGGTATGAAACTAGAATTAAATTATGCAAAGAAAACAAAAAGCCCACAAAGACATGGAGGCTTCACAACATACTCCTAAATAATCAATGGATCAATGATAAAATAAAAACAGAGATTGAGCAATATATGGAGACAAATGACAACAATAATTCAACACCACAAAATCTGTGGCATGCAGTGAAGGCCATGCTAAGAGGAAACTATGTTGCAATACAGGCCTACCTCAGGAAAGAAGAACAATCCCATATGAACAATCTAGCCTCACAATTCATGAAATGATAAAAAGAAGAATAAATGAGGCCCAAAGTGAGTAGGAGGGACATAATAAAAATTAGAGCAGAAATAAATAAAATTGAGAAAAATAAAACAAGAGAAAGAATCAATGAAAGGAGGAGCTATTTATTTGAGAAAACAAACAACATAGATAAACCTCTAGCCAGACTTATCAAGAAAAAAAGAGAGTCTACAGACATAAACAAAAATCAGAAATGAGAAAGGAAAAGTCACTACAGACACCATAGAAATACAAAGAATTATTAGAGAATACTATGAAAAATTATACACAAACCAATTGGAAAGCCTAGAAGAAATGGACAACTTTATAGAAAAATTCAACCTTCCAAGACTAACCCAGGAAGAAACAGAAAATCTGAAAAGACCAATTACCAGCAATTAAATTGAATTGGTAATAAAAAAATTACCTGAAAAAAATCCCTGAACCAGATGGCTTCAGTGCTGAACTTTTTAAATGTTTAGTGAAGACCTAATACCAATCCACCTTAAAGTTTTCCAAAAAGTAGAAGTTGAGGGAATACTTCCAAACTCATTCTATGAGGCCAACATCACTCTAATATCAAAACCAGGCAAAGACACCACAAAAAAAGAAAATTACAGACCAGTATCCTTGATGAACATAAATGCAAAAATACTCAACAAAATATTAGCAAACTAAATTCAAAAATACATCAAAAAGATCATTGATCATGATCAAGTAGGATTTATGCCAGGGATTCAAGGATGGTACAACATTTGAAAATCCATCATCATCATCCACCACATCAACAAAAAGAAGGACAAAAACCAAATAATCAACTCCATAAATGCTGAAAAAGCATTTGACAAAATTCAACATCCATTCATGATAAAAACTCTCAACAAAATGGGTATAGAGAACAAGTACTTCAACATAATAAAGGCCATATACAATAAACCCCCAACCAACATTATACTTAACAACAAGAAGCTGAAAGCTTTTCCTTTAAGATCTTGAACAAGACAAGGATGCCCACTCTCCCCACTGTTATTCAACATAGTATTGGAGGTCCTAGCCATGGCAATCAGACAGCACAAAGAAATAAAAGGCATCCAGATTGGCAAGGAAGAAGTTAAACGGTCCCTGTTTGCACATGACATGATATTGTACATAAAAAACCCTAAAGAATCCACTCCAAAACTACTAGATCTAATATCTGAATTTAGCAAAGTTGCAGGATATAAAATGAATACACAGAAATCTGTGGCATTCCTATACACTAACAATGAACTAGCAGAGAGAGAAATCAGGAAAACAATTCCATTCACAATTACATCAAAAAGAATACAATACCTAGGAATAAACCTAACCAAGGAAGTGAAAGAACTATACTCTGAAAACTACAAGACACTCACAAGAAAAATTAAAGAAGATACCAATAAATGGAAATACATTCGGTGCTCATGGATAGGAAGAATTAATATTGTCAAAATGGCCATCCTGCCTAAAGCAATATATAGATTCAATGCAACTCCCATTAAAATACCAACAGCATTCTTCAATGAACTAGAGAAAATCATTTTAAAATTCATATGGAAACACAAAAGACCTAAAATTCAGTTTGCTAATATTTTGTTGAGTATTTTTGCATCTATGTTCATCAGGGATATTGGTCTGTAATCCTGAGAAGGAAGAATAAAGCAGGGGGAATTAAGCTCCCCAACTTCAAGCTCTACTACAAAGCCACAGTAATCAAGACAATTTGGTACTGGCACAAAAACAGACCCATAGACCAAAGGAACAGACTAGAGAGCCCTGATATAAACCCAACAATATATGGTCAACTAATATATGATAAAGGAGCCATGGACATACAATGGGGAAATGATAGCCTTTTCAATAGCTAGTGTTTGCAAAACAGGACAGCTACATGCAAGAGAGTGAAACTGGATTATTGTTTAACCCCATACACAAAAGTAAACTTCAACAGCTGGTATTGTCAAAACTGGACAGCTAAATGCAAGAGAATGAAACTGGATTATTGTATAACTCCATAAAGAAAAGTAAACTCAAAATGGATTAAAGACTTGAATGTAAGTCATAAAACCACAAAACTCTTAGAAGACAACATAGGCAAACATCTCCTGAATATAAGCATGAGCAGCTTCTTCATGGACCCATCTCCTTGAGCAAGGGAAACAAAAGCAAAAATGATCTCATGGGAATACATCAAACTAAAAAGGTTTGTATAGCAAAGGACATCATCAACAAAACAAAAAGGCATCCTACAGTATGGGAGAATATATTTGTAAATGACATATCCAATAAGGGGTTAACATCCAAAATATATAAAGAATTTACATGTCTCAACACCCAAAAAGCAAATAACCTGATTAAAAAAATGGGCAGAGGATATGAAGAGACAGTTCTCCAAAGAAGAAATTCAGATGGCCAACAGACATGTGAAAAGATGCTCTTCATCATTAATTATCAAGGAAATGCTAATTAAAACCACAATGAAATATCACCTCACACCAGTAAGGATAGCCAGCATTGAAAAGACTAAGAACAACAACTGCTGTTGAGCATGCGGAGAAAGGGAAACCCTCTTACACTGCTAGTGGGAATGTAAGCTAGTTCAACCATTATGGAAAGCAATATGGAGGTTCCTCAAAAAACTAAAGATAGAAATACCATTTGACCCTGGAATTCTACTCCTTGGAATTTACCCAAAGAATACAACTTCTCAGATTCCAAAAGACATGCACTGCTATGTTTATTGAAGCATTTTTTATAATAGCCAAGATATGGAAGTAACCTAATTGTCCATCTGTAGATGAATGGATAAGGAAGAAGTGGTACATATACACAATGGAATACTATTCAGCCATAAGAAAGAAACATATGCACAATGGAGTATTATTCAGCCATAAGAAGAAAACAAATCCTACCATTTGCAACAACATGGATGGAGCTAGAGGACATTATGCTCAGTGAAATAAGCCAGGTGGAGAAAGACAAATGCCAAATGATTTCCCTCATTTGTGGAGTATAACAATGAAGCAAAACTGAAGGAACAAAATGGCAGGAGACTCAGAGACTCCAAGAATGAACTAGTGGTTACCAAAGGGGCGGGGTTTGGGAGGGCAGGTGGGGAGGGAGAGTGAAGGGGATTGAGGGGTATTATGTTTCGTACACATGGTGTGGGGGATCACGGGGAGAACAGTGTAGCACAGGGAAGGCACATAGTGGATCTGTCGCATCTTACTATACTGATGGATGATGACAGCATTGGGATATGAGTGGGGACTTGATAATATGGGTAAATGTAGTAAACACATTGTTTTTTCATGTATACCCTTCATAAGGGTGTATATCAATCATACCTTAATAAAAATATTTTTCAAAAGTATATTTGTCCTATATATTTGATCTATAAATTCTGAGATATTCTAATGAATTAACATATTAAATTTCAGGGGTAAAGAAGTCTACATTTGTATAGCACTTTATAGTTTATAACATGCTTTCATATAAATCATGTCATCAACTTCCTTTATATGAAAGACTTTTATTTCCTACAACCTCTGTCAAGATGACAAAGTAAGTGTGGGTCTCTTCACCAATGCTGAGGGCACATCCTTAGCAAATGCTCTCCACCCAAAAGCAGCATTTCAAGCTTTCCCTTAGGGACCCGACCTTACTGCAAACACTTAAAACTGATTTCAAGTTCTCCTGAGCTTTAGAACACTTCAATAATTCATATCCATTTTCATTGGCCACTGCCCTTTCTTTGACCCTACATAAAAACCTATATTCTCTATCCTCTTTCCGCTGAAGAAGCAACTCAAAGACAAACATCAAAATCTTTACAAAGGGTTTGTTATTCATACTGTTGAATGCAACAATATTGCATCTTCCTCCATCACCCCAAGGACATGTTTGAGCTCATACACATAGCAGTACCTAGCTCAATTATCTTTGAGCTTTGATCCAATACCAATTACAAGAAAATCATCCATGTCTTCTGTATATAGTTTAAGGTATTCAAGAGATAGTACATTAAAAGTAATATGGTATTTTCTAAATTTCTATTTAAAATTTTAAAGTAAAATCTTCAAATTAAGCTGAAGGTAAACCATATTATTCTAAATAATTTCAGTTTATTCTTAACTTTTACCCGAAATCAATTGTCTGTATATTATATTGAGCTTTCTACTTGAAATGCCCAAAATCACTCTGATAGAGCTATTCACCAAGATTTAGCATTCTTCACTTCCTAGGCACACAGTGGGACCTCTAACGGTTAGGAGTCATCAGTGAAATGTGAGCTTCCAGATGGAGTCTTGAAAAGGTGGTGGTGTGCATTCACACAGTTCCTTCTGTGCCAGGCTATATTCCCAAGAATAAAGGCTCAGTCAGTCTGAGTCCCTGTGTGAGGATACTGTAATGAGTATGTAGCATGAAAGAAAAATAAACATTTGTATTTTAAGAAACCAATATCTTGAAATCATTTGTTATAAGACCATAATCTATTTAGCTTCTCTGACCTATTAATGCAAATGAAACTTAATCATGTGTTACAAGGAAGGTGTGATAAGCTGAGTAATAATTGCCTCCCAAAGATTTCAGGTCCTAAGGCTCAGAACCTAAAAATATTAATTTATAAGGAGAAGACATCTTTGCCAATGTGATTAGGTTAGGGATCTTGAGACAGATTATCCTTAATTATCCAGATGGACTTTAAGTGCAATCACAAGTAGTCTTACAAGATTAAGGCAGAAGGTGATTTTATACAGGCACAGAGGAAGGAAATCAGTAAGAAAATGGAGCAAAGAAGAATGTGAGAATGATGGCCTTGAAGACTGAAGTGATGTGACCACAATCCAAGGAATCTCATCAGCCAACATAAACCAATAAAAGTCAAGCAATGGATTCACCACTAGAGCCTCTGGGGGAATTGTTCTTCTGATACCTTGATTTTAGTACAATGCTATTGATTTAGGACTTCCAGCCTCCAGAAATGTGAGAGAATAATTTCTGTTGTTTTAAGGCATCAAAGTTTGTGGTAATTTGTTACAGCAGCCTTAGGAAACTAATATAGAGTGTGTACATTTCAATAGGCAGGCATGCCTGTATAAAATATATTTGTTTTTAAGTTTTCTCCAGGAGTAAATATCAGCTTCATATAAAATTTATTAATACTAAATAATTTAATATCTCAAACCCCACAAAACAATCAAAATGAATTTTTTAGTTTAGTAAATGCTTTTACTCTTGGAGCAAATATATATTACAAAATATAGTATGTGTATATATATATATATATGTAATATTTCCTCTCAAAAGTTGTTCTCAGTTCTGAAAGACAATTTACTACAAGTAGCACTTTATTAAATAAATTATGTCTCCCTGTGAAGTCTCTTGTAGAAATTATCTCATTACAAGTTGACAGAAAATATAAAATCTTGTAAAAATGTTTAATTCTGCCTTCTCCTAGGGCAGGTATTCAGAGATATATGTTTCACTAACCACTGGTAAATGCTTCCATCTGTCATAAATTGCCAAAGGGCTTATGTTACTCAGAATGTCGAAGGAAGAGTCTGCCCCTGAGGGAGCAGGTCATATGTGTACATTGGGGAAAGAGGCCTTTTGCTTTAAACAATACAAATCATTCAAATGCCATTGCCCCAGAATTAAATTGCTGTTTATGATGGCCCCATAAAATGCACGAGGGTCAGGGCCTTGTCTATCAGCTTCACTGCTGCATCACTAAAGCCTGAAGCAGGCAGGACACTCAACAGATACTCAGTAAATGTTTAGTAAATTAATTTTTTAAAAGCAAATTGGAAATGACAGAGCAAGGTATAATTTCATCTATGGATATTGAGCTTCCTATTGACGATACACCCTTTGTGATGGTTAATTTCATGTGTTAACTTGAAGAGTATTTTAGATGAGATTAACATTTAAAAGTAAACTTTTGATAGAGAAAATTGCTCCCCATAATGTGGGTGCCTCACCCAATCATTTGAAAGCCTGAATAGAACAAGAAGTCTGGCCTCTCTTAGCAACAAGATAATTCTCTAGCGGACTGCTTTCAGACTTCACATGTGCAGACTGTCCCGGGTCTCCATCTGCCGGCTTTGCATTGGACGTCTAACACTGGCTCTCTCCGTCTCCAGCCTGCTGCTGGTCCACAGTGCAGGTTTTTGGACTAGCCAGCCTCCATGATCATGGGGGCCAATTTATAATGATATAATAAATCAATGTCTCTCTCTCCCTCTCTCCATTTATATATATATATATATATATATATATATATATATATATATGTATATATATATATATATACACACACACACACATATATACATGTGTGAGTGTGTGTGTGTATCTGTTTCGTTTTGTTTTGTTTCTCTGGAGAACTGTGATCTCACATTGAGCAGGAGAATCACACCTATTGCCCACTCTCCCTTTGCATATTGCACACAGACTTTCTGTCATTTACAGCTTTTTCTTCTCAGAAAAAAAAAGTATTCAGGGGGATCACTGTGATATGTCTGGGGAGTATACATATGCTTTTACTGTCATGGTTTAGTTTTACGTGCTTGTTTGTTTGTGTATAACACTCCTTTTCTCACCCCCATGTGCTTTTCATGATGTAGGTGGAGGTGTGCTGTGAAAATGGTTAAGAAGCCTGGATGGGAGGACGAAGTTTTCTAGTCCCATTGCCACTGTTATCAGTGCTTTCTCTCAGGTCTCAATTTTCTTATTTATCATATACAACACTTGTCCTGTGCATTCCCCACGACTGACAGGACAATTAGATAGAAAGGTGTACACAAATATAACTTATAAATACTTTTATAAATCAAGAGAACTAATTGTATTACCTTGGTGCTCTGTGTTTTGCTGTACCATCAAAATTTGATTTCCATATGTTAACTAGTTAATTTCTACATATTCTGATAAAGCCTGAACCAACACACACACAAACAAATATATGTAGCATATCTCTCTCTATATATATATTTAATATAAATAACATATATATATATAACATATATAAAATCAACAAATAACAAATAAAATCAAAATAAAATGATTAAACAGAGGAGACCGATTTTATTCAATAGAGCATTAGAGGTCCTCCAGATTGCCTGATGCATCTTTCCTTTTTTCTCTATTTGTGAATCACTGACTTTTCCCCTTCCTCTTTATAAATTTCTGTTTGTTTTCTTCATTTTCAACATTTTCTTTTGTATTATATATTTTCCTTTCACTTCCTTTCACTTCTGTCCATAGGCACACATATCTGTCTCTATATTTATCTTTGATACTTTTATCTTTCCATAGATACACACTTTAATGCCATGAAGGAAAGCACTTTAAAAGCAATTGTGATGTCTGAGAGTTTGTATCTCCTTTCAGCTTAAAAACAGTGCTTGTCCCTTTCTCAGATTTCACTGGCGTATGGCAGATGAGAATACTGCAGTAATTTACAGAAAGGCTACCAAATACGACTTGTGAAAAAGTGCAAAGTATATATCCTTTCTTGCTACAAAAAGCCCAAGGCCTAATGACATCCCTAAATGCCTGGAGAAAGCGAGTGATGACATGAATGCCAAGTGTGGTGTCATCAGGTGTTAGATGAAATGGCCAGACAACGTCAAGGTGAGAAAGCTCCCTCCTGGGCGGCCACTACTCTGCTTTCACACACACCACACCAGCTCTTTTATATAAGTTACCCTGCAGCACTTAGACAATGCAACTCCAATATTACAAAGAAATCACAGGAATATCTTTTCCCCGTGGACTAAAAAAATAGAAGAAGAAATACATGCCTTATCTCTTCTTTAAAATAAAACACTACTTGGTAGGAACTGAGTGATATTTGTCCTTCCTTCTCCTTTATTCCGATTCCCATTCCTTCCTGTCTCTTGTTTTCACCTTTATTTTTTTTTCAGTCTCCCATCATCATCAGTATCTCTATCTACTGGATCCATCTCTTTACATTCAATTCTATTATGCATTTATTTCCATAACTTCAAAAACATCCTTCTTTCCTCAACTCTGCTAATTTCCATCATTTAACATTTTCTTTTTCATGATGACGAGATTCTGGCGAATTCTTTAATGACTGTGGTTGTGGTATCTGCATATTATTACTGGGTATTTTAAATTTTCCATAGGATTTCCTGATGGGGTCAGGGAGCAGAAATGGATTAAATGGGGAAATTACCTCATTTCTTAGTGAAGCCTGAAGTGGAATGGATTCAGCATAATTTTGTGTCAGAATTGATTAACAATACTTTTTTTTCCCTCCAGGCAATATTTTCCCTTTTTTTTTCCCTCAAATCTGGGGGCTGCTGCCTCTAATTCGTGAACCTAGACCCTTCTCTTTAAATATACGGTTTTTTAAACTTCTTCCACTCGTCAATTATCTGCTAGTTTTGTTGCCCTTAAATTTTCTTCTAAACTGCTTTTCTTATTCACTAGGTACTCTCAATGAGCCATGTCAGATTTTGATTAATGTTTGTACATGCTTGCTTTAATGTAAAATGAGATCTCATGTATTTCAAATATTTCTGGTTTATTTTGGAGATAATTTTACTTTATATGTTATTTTGAAACAGGCCATATTTCAGGTATATATTTTTTCCAACCACAAAAGAGCATGTAATTATAGTGAAGAGAGATGGCCACATGAAGAGACTTCTAGCGATTTAGAACTTTATCCTCAGGGTACAGGAAGCTTAAGAACTTGTTCGTTATGCTTCAGAAGATTGGAGACTGATGAGAATTAGACTTGAGATGGATTAATGATTGTACATTGAGCATTGACCCCCCTATACTGAATTTTATTGTTGTTAATAACCATTTGATCAATAAATATGAGAGATGCCCTCTCAAAAAAAAAAAAAAAAAAAAAAGGCTTTGAGTAGTGGGATTTCACAATCAAATGTACATTTTGCTAAAATCTCTTTAGCTGTCAGTGAAATACAGTGGGATGTCTTAAGAAACAGAGAGGTCCAGCTGTGTGGAATGCGACTAAGGGGGCAGATAAGATTGATAAAATCGAAGAGCAAGAAGTCATCCATAACTTTAAAAAGAGTAGTGGAGGCAGATAAAAATTTGAAGTCAGATAAGAAGGAAATGAGAGGCAAGGAAAAAAAGTGAACATAAGTTTAACTCAAATCATTAAAACAGTTCTCCTCAATCGGTTCCCAAACTTGAACCAGTGGGATATGTTAAGAAAGAAAGAGATTTCCCACTGTGTAGAGACTTAGGGAAATCAGGTGGTCAACGGAGTTTTAGCTCAGACCTTTCTCACAGTGAGTCCAATAGGTCCCTAAACCCATCCTGTAGTTGTTTTCCCAGTGACACAATGCATAAACGGAATAACATATGCAGCAACTGACAGAATCCCCACACTGGAAGTCTTCTCTTAACCTCTTCACCGTTTAGATTTCAGCTGAAATTTCAGTTCTACAGGATATTAATCATGACCCTTTCTAGCAAATAAGACTGAATCTCCTTATTATATGATCCCATAGCACCATCAGTTTCTCCATTCTGCCATGTTGTTACTCATAAGGTTTTATTTGCTATTTTCAAGTATGTCCTGTCTGCTACACTGTGAACTCTAAGAGGATCAGGACCTGTCTGCTTTATTGACAACACACCAAACATCTTCACAGTGTGCTTCACTAGAGTGGATACTGAATCATGTTTGTCAACTGGATGTCAATACGTAACACTTCTATCTTTTCTTTTAATCTGTAGCCATACAGATGTATGTGTCTATATATTTACATATGTATATGTGTGTGTTTACATACAAATGTAACCATTTTATTTTATCCCAAGCTTCCCCTCTACTTTTCATTATTTTACTATCTACTTAGGCTCCATTCCCTCCTCAATTTGCTCTTGGATGCTCATTCCCTGCTATTTTCTCTCTACCTTACTTTTACGCTCCTATTTGTAGTTGGGATATAGTCCTTCTCTATTCAAGTTAATCTCTGACTTCTCTTTTTTCTTTTAGGTATCGAACAGAGTTAAGGTTGAAGAACTTGCTTGACTAGAGCTGATGGGTCTTAGGAGGCTGGGAAAGAGGAGAATACTTGGGACAATATACACATTCTGTATACACATTCCACTTTCAGACAAATGAAAGATTCTGCAGCATTAGGAATCTTAACAAAATGGGCTTTAACATTTTGAGTTCATTTCATCCTCCTCCCTAGGCAAGAATTTTTTTGTTTGTCTCAGCTTTTATAATTTTGTCAGATTAATTTATAACTCTAAATAACTTCTTATTCATCTTATACTCTGTCCAATCTTTTCCTCTGATAGTTTTTTAATTTTTTAATACTAATACACTTCAGTATTACCTTACCATTTCAATATTCAATATTATTTTCTATTCAATATTGTTCAATATTACCTCTCCTAATCTACTGCATGATGACTCCTGTGAAGTATGTAGTGGAAAAATATACTCATTATACCATACTCCTTATAGGAAGGAATTTTTCCTTTGCTTATGTTTTGTAATGAAGAAGCAAATGGAAATATCTTACAAAGAGGAGATTCTTTTAGTTAATAACATGCATTGTGATTGGGTATATTAATAATATAAAATTAGATATTTTCATATAATTCTCATTGTGGTGCATAATATAAAAATGAACCTTGGAATTCAGTTATAACAGGTAATTTGTACACATCTGTATTTCTATTTGCAGATTACATTATCATATAATAATATTACATAAAGAACTTTAGATTTAGTTACATAAACCAAGCTGAGATAAACACACTTGGCAAACTTAATTTATTCCTGTTCTCACTGCATTCAAAGGATGCTGGATACTTGCTAAAGTATTCTCATTGTTTGGAAGAAATCTCTAAACATCATTGGTATTTGGTTTCAGAAAACGCAGTGATTGAATGCATGTATCCATCCTCCACATTTAAGTTACTGAAATCTATGGTAATTTCTGAAAACATTAGAATCAACTGGTCAGGTTGCTCTATAGCCATTACTTCCCTCTTTTCTTTACTCTGATTTAAATATAGCATCAGAAATATTATTATCCTTCAAATTAAGCATTTTCAGTTTATGGCACTTACAGATGTATATTTTTTGACAGGGAACATTCACCTGTCATTGCTCACATAGTATAGCTAATAGGTCATACACAATAACTAGTAAGTGGCAGAATTTAATCTGGAATTTATTACCAAAAGGAATTTTTTTCTTATTAGCTGATGCCATTTATCTGTTTTAATGGCATTTGTAACTGTCATCAAAGAAACACAACTAATGCTTGCAGGTAAACTTCAATCTGGAATTTTAATTGAAGTTTAATATTTCTTAGATATCTGCCATACATTTTGAATAGCTGATCTGTTTATGTCATGTTTTTCCATAATCTGTTTCAGCAATCTCATATTATTCTTCTTACCCAGGCAATGTTTTTTACTTTAGAAGAAAGACAAGAAGAGATCAACAACAAAATTACCTATAAATTTGCAAAACAGATAACCAGTTTTGGCATGTTATATTTTGGTTTTTTACTTTTTCTAATCCTAGCAATAATTTATAAAAGAATACTTACCTAATATGAAGAATATTCATTTTTTAATATCTCCTCATTATGGAAAGAATTATAAAAAGGAGCTAATGCAATATATCTGATGCAATTACATAAAGAAACAGACAAACAAAAACATCTTTAGATGAACAAAGTCTAATGCCTGTTTAAGTATATAGCACAAGTGAAATGTTCACTTATTGTTATTAGGTTCAGTTACAAATGCTCCTTGGGGATTCTTGAGCATACTTGGGATGTGTTGGTGAGCAAAATACACAAAAATTCATTAGTGACTGGAAATGATCCTTTAGAAAGGGAGAAAAATGATAACTAAAATTAATCTAGTAAAAAATGTTATTTATATTACAAGGTGATAAGTACTATGCAAAAAACAACAGTATAAAAGAGATCTGAATTATAGAGTGATGTTGAAGGGTAGGTAGCTCATAAATTAAATGAAGCATTCAGGTTTGAGCTCACTCAAAAGATAATATTTAAGCAAAAAATGTGTAGAACTGAGGGAGTTAGCCAAGCAGATATCTGAGGAAATGATGTCTAGTTAGAATGGCCAGAGCAAGTTCCATAAAGTGGGAGCATGCAAGAGGATAGGGTGATAGCAAGCAGTGCGGTGGGGGAGGGTAAACAAAGAGAGAATGAAAGATGGTCTAGGGGAATAGATACAGGTATAGATTTTTAAACATTTAAAGAACTAAACTGCATCCTGAAGGAAAATTAAATAATTCTGTATAGGTCAATTTAGAGCATAGAAAAATAAATTAGCATTTCTAAACTTTAGGACATTCACAAATGGAATATACAAACAGCAATGCTTTCACATTTGAATGTGATCAAGGTGTTCAATGACCATCTGTCAAGAACATTGGAAAGTGAGGGTTAAAGTTATCTGCGTTCTCAGTGCTAACAGTCCATGAGTTTTTGAGAAAAACATTTTCTATTAGTAACTGACAGGACAGTAATGGATTACTATAATTGTAACCCACTCTACCTTTTCTGAGTAGCATTATAAAAATTATAAAACAAAAATATCAAGCAAGACTAAGTTGGAGACACATAACCATTTCTATTTTATTCTGTAATAATATAATCTGAATTAATTCTGGTGTTTCTCTACAGGAAACATTTACATTTTTATTTCTGTTTGGTAACACCCAATGACATAAACATAATTTCAATGAAGTAATACAAATTTGCAATTGAATAGTAATGCTAAAATATGTTTTTGGGTAATTTTGACTTTTATTTCTGTCTCTTTTAAAAAAGAATGGGTACCTCTGAAGGTAAATGTATTATTCCATGCCCATTGCTTGGTACCAGATTTAGAATATGATAACTATTCAACAGATGTTTTATTATTAACATAAAATAATAATTAGTGCTCTACAATATGTATTGGAACTGCAGGTACTCATTTTTAAAAATGCAGATCACTTAAAGATGCTAATTCTGTAATTAAAAAAAAACTCTTCTCATGATTTCAACGAAGAGGATCTTAAAAGACAATATATCCCATGGTTCATTTATAATTGTCTTTGCAAATGTGACCTTATGATGATCTTTTGGGGGGACATTCAGTCTTAAGTACCAGTTTCAAGGCCTCTCCATATTTTCTATTTTAATTTCTAATACTTTTTAACATATTGCCTTTTGAAGATGTATGAAGGAAAGAAAAAATCTCCATAGCTCTGAAAAGAATCTTATTGCAAATTAAGAGAATTAAGTAAGAATAGAAGGTCAGAAGAATGAATCAAGCATAGTTTAAAGGCAATGACATATTCTCAAGAATTCAGACTGTTTCAATTTCAGTCTTTCTATCCCTTAGCTAGTGACAACACTGTAATTCACTACAGATCATCAATATTCCAGAGGCAATATGAGGCAGTGGTTAAAAGCATGGCCGAAGTGATGATAGGGCAAGGATCCAAATCCTGGCTTTGTCACCACTGGTGTTTCTCTGGGCAACTGACACATCTCTCCCTCAGCTTTGCATCAGTAGGCTACAGGAAACTCATCTAATTTCTTCATAATCTTGTCAGAAGTATTAAATGAATTTGTTTATGTAAAGCCCTTGGTGATATGCCTGCCATGATGTAAGCATAACCTCTGTTCCCTATTTTATGCTCCAGGGTATTTCATAGTGTCTGTTAGTTCAAGTAATTTCCTATTTGTATATTTTGAAAGGATTTCATGTGAAAGGAATAATTTTGAGGGTCTTTAGCCTCTTCCTATTCCTTTCAGCATGTTTATCTTGTTTCTCAATTTTGAAGAGTGTATATTCCAATAACAGCAAACAAACATACAGGTTAATCAACTCTACTTCATCAGGAGGACCTTCATTCTCCCACATAAATCTGTCTCTTCTGATTTTAACTCATAAACATCTCTTGTGCTTAAATACATAAATAAGTGATCCACATGCTTCTCCTCTCTTTTATACACTTTGTTCTCCCTAAAATGTAAGAATGTGTTTTGTTATGTAAATGGAGATAAAATTCTACCCAAGAAACATTTTGACAGTTCTATTGTCTCTATCCATCACGAGGTAAAAGACACTAGGCTTTAGGCCTGAGACTATTATTTCAAGAGCCCTTCCTAATAGAAGTCCTGATTCATTACAGTTCTTTATTCACTTTTTCATGTTAAGATAGAGGGCAACCATTTCTTTGCTAAGAAAAGCCAGATTGAATACAATTCGTGCCCACCTCTCTCCCTCATAAATGCTTGCTACATATCTCTATTTCACATAAGGAATCACATTCTTTGATTTAAATGTTTCCTACTGAGATGCATGAAAATAAAAGCGATTTTGTAGGAAGGCTGACAGCAGAGTATTTTGTCATCTATTTAGCATAAGTACCTCAATAAGAACTTAAAATCAATTTTTCCTCAAATATGTAAGTAACAGCAGAAATGTTCCTTCTGTAGACTGTCATACTTTTAAAAATGTATTTGTGCAGAATATATTAGATATTGTGGATAGCTTTGTCCTGAGTTTTCCATTTTTATGATTACCAGGATGAGGAAAATGACTTTCTATCATTAGTTTTTCCTAATTTAATAAAACTTTTACTTGGATTTGGCAATGTAATGTTTTCAAACATTTTTTGACTTTGCCATATGGCTGATTTTTTTCTTTCATCTTGGGGTAGTGATTTGCTTTAACAATTTTTTAAAAATTCAATTTCTAAATTATAGTTTTCACACGTCATTTGATTATGTTTTGAATGTGTTTATTTTCTTGATCCTTCTATTTTCCTTTTCCCTAACAGGATTCAAGCACACCCTGAGTGCCTTGGAAAGAGAAACCTTACATGAAAACCACTTCTAACTGATGCGTAAGTTGTAGGGAACCAATTTGTTTTACAAATGATTGCAGAAGAAAGACCTCTAGTCATGTCTGGGAACTAAAGCATTCCTATATATCCATCACTTGCGCACAACATTTTATCACAGGAAATTGAGGTAGACAGCAAATTATATCTGAAGGATGGGATTTTTAGTTTGGGTATAGATAAGAGTTTAGAAGATAAAAACAGATCTCTTTCTTTTAAAAACTCCTATTATTATCTTATTAAATGCTCCAGTAAGTCAGAGTTAAGTGACTGCAGTAGATGTGGTAAATCAGCTGGCTGCACATTTGTTGGAACTTCTTGTGTACCTTGCTGGACTGTATTCATAAGAGAACCAAAACTTGTATTTCCTAGGCTCCTTTACAGCTAATTTCTGGAATTAATTTAGAAGATATTTCCCTAAGCCTTGAATTCAGACCAGAGTTAAGTGAGGACATAGCACCAACGGGATATCCATTTTACTTTTGTGGTGCTAGCACACAGGTTATGGCTCCAGGACCAGCCACCCTGAGAGTTCATTCGCAATCCTCATATTGCAGCTAAGACGTTGTAGAGCCCGCAGTCATTTTTGAACAATTGTGACTGAAAGAGCTTCCTGATTACAACAATTGCTGATTACAACAATGTGGCAATTTTCTTTTCTGCCAGATCTGCCATGATATTCTGGAAAGTGCACACAGAATTTGTTTTTCCATCCTTTTGAACAATGGTGCAAACATCTCATTCCCCATAGTGAAATTCTTTCTGATTTAAATACCTAAAATGATTTCCATTACCTATAACTGAGCACTAATGATACGGTGATTCATAAATTGGTACTTTTGGATTGAAATGACCTTAGAGCATTGCAATATTGCTTGAATGTAATACAACACACAAACTAGACCTCATCAGTAGGACTCTACTAAAAATAAAAAGTTTCACTGCCTTTATAACCTCCCTGAGTTATGACTGAACTACTGCAGACACAAAAACAAATTTCAAGTACTCAAAGAAATTCAGACGAAGAACATTTAACAGCCCTTCTCATCACACTTAGAAAATAGCCATAGAAGGACTGATCAAGCCAGGCAAGCAGGAAGAAAGAGAAAGTGAAAAAGGAGTCTGAACATTTACAGATATATCAACAGTAGTGCCTACCTACTTCACCTCGGTAAGAAATTAGTCACACAGTATTAATTAGTTAAAGTTAAAAATATGAAAAAAATTAATCATTTAGAAGATGTTTGAAAATTATATTAAGTGACAGTAGCCTCTTCAATAACCACTACCTGCAGCTTCTTCCTCTCCTACTTTCCTATTTCTACCTTCTTTATGCTGTTTTGCTTAGATTGTTTTTCTTTAAGTGATTTTATAAGAGAAGAATCATTTCTAGATTAAATTCTGTGCTTTTATCCAAGTATCAATATGCATAGAACTACCGAACAAATGTTTAAAAAGTTCACCATACCAGACAGGCATCAGGTAGTCCCTCTGCAATGTAAGCATGGCTTGTTTCCTTTTCAAAAGGCTCAGACTAGAGCAACGGAGAGAGAGCAAACTGCACTATAATACGAAAGAATCAATAACATTTTATTGAATCTTAGAAGAATTATAGAAGACTGATATGAATCTAGTGGTAAGAAAATAATATATGAAGAAGTAAATATATTAACATTTGTGTTCAGGCAAGTATTCACTCAACATATATTGGCATATAGCCACTACCTTGGCCTTTATGTTTTATAGAGAGGAAGGGTAATAAATGCAATAGAGAAGTTATTAATCTCTAAATTTATGAAGGTCTATTGAACTACCCCTGAAAAGTATCTGTAATCTTTATAAAAAGGCATACGCAAAGAATTTTCTTCTTCCAAATATTTTCAGCTTCTTCTAACCACTTCATAATACACAGATTCTTTAAGCAATGATATTACTTGTATGTATATTTAAATTTGCTTTCTATATTTCTGGATTAAATTATCAGATATGTGTCAATATCAGTACTGATCCCCTCCCCTCACATCACCTTGCATTACATTATACAGTAAATTTCCTTTACTTTTAGAATTTAAAATAGTGAACATAAAACTACTTTCTTAATACAATAAGAATATTACACCTAAGACTCTGTATTATTTTATTTTCCACCTTATTGCATAGCTACTTTTTAAGAGCCTTTATATTATAATCTTTTCTTAAATATAACTCAAAACTTCTGCTGATCTAATTTAAAATATTACATGACATGTATTTAGTGAATTACAGGTATTTACAGTGAAGTAATCCCTTTTTTTATGAAAAGTCTATAGAGATGTTATATATATATATATATATATCAAAATATATTGACACAAATATATCAAAAACAACCAAAATAATGCTGAGCACAGGATATACTGAAGAAAACAATAACAAAAACCTCATAGGAAATAGAATGCCACTGTACTTTTCAAGAATGATCAGAAACCAAAGTAAAATCAGTTTATTATTCCAAATACTAAAGACTACTTTATTCATCTTTACTTCAAGAATTTTTATTTGGCTTGTACAGATGCTCTCCATGTAGCAGCCTTCAGGAAAGTAGAAAAACAGACAGCTATACTCTCTGTAGAGTATGACAAAGGCACAAAAAGAACACCCATATTTTCGAAAAGAAAGAAAGAAAGAATGTCTGTTTATATACATAATAATTTAAGTCTTGTATGGATAAACTCTAATTACAGACTTCAGAACACAGTGATTCATTTGATATACAACATGGGTGAATTCTTTTCACAAACTCCATGGGTAACTGATGGTGCATTTGTGATCTGATGGAATCAATCTCATATCCTGTTACGTTGAATATGGGTTGCTAGGCAGCTTTCCTAGCAAACAACATCAATACTTACTTAGAAGAAAGAAGGAGCTTTATGTATTTATTAAGTCTCTCTTTAATTTCGACTCTTTCAGTGTATTTTCCTACCTAGATGTTAAGACATTTGTAAGTCAGGATATGAAAAATAAATCATTTCTTTCTTAGGATAATGATTTAAAAATTTTAAAGTCCAGGTTACCTTCTAGAACTATTTCCAATTTTCTTAATGTTAGTTAATCATTTATCACCACAGAGCACAAACCTAAATCTAAAATATTGACAAAGTTCATGTGCTTTATGAGTAATGCAAGTTATTTACTGGAAGAAATCAAACCACAAATGACTAAGGCACTATTACATACTGAGATTATGTATAGAGTGTGAAAACTGTGATTGAGAAGCAATTTGGAAATCAGCATTTTCTGGTATGGTAATACATCTCTTTGTATCAATTTCTGCCAAATATATCATCTCCACCATTGAAAGCAAACTCCTCTAAGGCATGTCAGCACCTGATACAATCAGGAAATTTGTGCTGTAATAACAAAATTGTATTGATAAATAAGCTTTCCATTTTAGTGAGTTCTCAATTTTTACAATTTTTTTTATAACTGTTTCTGATGGTAAATTTAGTGTTGCATAATTTAAAAGATTAAACTACATTGGCTGATATGACTTTGAAAGACATTCAGTTAGAACTTTATAGAGTTTCTGAGAAAGGGGAAAAAATTTGATGCTATGACTTATTTTCAATTTGTGTGGTTCCCAAACATTTGAAGAAAAATGGTCACAATGTTCAGGGCCAATACACTAGAATCATTATCATGCTGGCAAATTACAAAGTCAACTTTGATTGAATTTAAAGTCAAGTATTTTTGCCAGCTTCTATTTTTATCCTAATTTCTCCATTTTGTTTCCATATTACTTTTGATGTTGAAAAATGGGTACACATTTGATGTAAACAGGTCTGCAGTAATGAATTATATGATACCCTCTTTTGTTTCATCAAAGCAATAAAAATTATGATAGAGGAAGAAAATATATTAGTCATGGGTAAACATGAAAAAATAATGTTCTACTTATATAAAAGGAAACATAGAGTAGAACCCTGATGCTATGGCCACGCTCAAAACTCGTTTACACAATAATTATGATAATGGTGGTGATGGGGATGATGATAGAAGGAGAAGAATACCTATTTTTAAAAAATGCCAGGGTATAGCCCCCTTTTTAAAAATTATTACAAAAGCCCTATAAGGAAGGTAATTTCATAACAGTTTACATTTTCTGGTCACGTTTTTTTAAGGAAAAATGATACAAAAAATTTTAATTGTAGTTTTGATAAGTAAGTGTATTTTCTTTCGGTTAATTCACCTATTTTACATTATTACCGAGTTTAATACTGAGAATGCAGGGGTAAGAAATAAAAATTTTACTCACATTCAATTTACCATTTGGTGTAAAGAAATGGTAAATGATAAGAGAGCTATATAAGGAACGAGGCTCTTTAAATAAATGGTTGAATTTAGATCTGCAGCAGAAGCAATTCAGGAGAACCTGTCATATCTTACACTGCCAGAATGTAAGGGAGCACTAAACAGGCTAACAAGCAAACAATGAAACAAAAATAAGCACTGGGCCAATTTGAAAGAGCTCCAAAGGTAGAACAATTTGAGAAATAAAATAAATAATAGTATTTTACTATAACACAAAGAAAATAAGTATTAAAGACCTTAGTGATACAAATAAATAGTAAATATATAATAGTGATATAAATAAATAGTAAATATATAAATGGAGAAGAGACACATTTTCCTTACAAAAAAATCCTAAAATCTAAATATAGATAATCTCTTTGTCAAGAGGTAGAGCTTAAGTCACCTCCCCTTGTACTGTAGTAGGCTGTATGTAGAGATTTGAATAGATATAGTAAGGGAAAATTAGTGACATTATAATGAAGGAATAGGTGAGAAAGTAAATTTGCCACAAGTCCAATGCTAACATCATTAGCTGTAAGTCACGTTGATATGTATCTGATATGATGACATAGAAGTGCTCTTTGCCTCTATGATATTTCCCCCAAAATCCATAACCCTGGTCTAATCATAAGAACACATCAGATGAACTCAAACTGAAGGGCAATCTAACAAATAACTGACCACATCTCTTCTAAAGGGTCAAGGTCATGAAAAATAAGAAAAGACTAAGAAACTATCAGAGATGGGAAGGACTAAGCAAATAGAATATCTGCAAGTGTCATGGTATCTTGGACTGGATCCTGGAACAGAAAGAAAATGTTATTAATGGAAAAAATAGAGAAATCTGAATAAACTTTAGTTTAGTTATTAGTGCAGTGCCAAAGTTCCTGGTTTTGACAAATAAACCCTCCTTATAAATAATGCTAACACAGGAGGAAGATGGGTGGAATCTCTTCTATCTTTGCAACTTTCTGTCGATCTTAAATTGTTCCAAAATAAAAGTTCTTTATTTTTTAAGTGAACTATGTATTTCAGATGATGACAACTGCTGTGGAATTAAAGAAAATTGGAGAAAGTGCCAGAGAATGCTTGGTCACAAAAGCCCTCATGAGAGTGTTAACACTGATGAGCAAGACAAAAAATAAGAGGAAGAACAATCCATTCAGATATCTATATCCAGACATCTGCCATCCAGGGAGATAGAACACCGTCTGAGGCCAAGAGGAGAATGTGTTTCTTGTGTTCTATTCATTGATAATAATTCATTATGAGCTTAAAGTGATTGATCTGCTTTTTACACCATTGCTTTCAGTTTTCTTCAGTTTAGTCTTTAAACAGAAAATATAGATCAAATCATTTATCTATGTATATCTACCCACATAGCAATCAGTTGTTTAGAAATACATATATACTTTGCATGGTTTGGGGTTGAACTACCTTCCTGTTGAAAATTTCTTACTCCTGAATTTTAAAATAGTAATAAAATCCTTTAGGTCACTCAACATATTTTTTTAAATCCAGTCTGAAACTATATCCTTTATTTTCTAAAAACATACATACATATTTTTAAATATTATAATGTAAAGAGGCATTTATCTTTAAAATGTCTGGGACTAATGAAACAATAAGCCATCTGGTATAAACATAGATTTGAAGTGCTTGTCATCTGAGTTTTCTGTGTTTAAAAGCTTTACATATTTATTCAGTGGCCTTTTCAGACATCCGCCTATTAGTATATGTTAGGAATAGTGTTGGCTAGCATCTCATTTGACCAAATAGACTTGCCAGTAATTGCAGTTTTATTTTTGGTCCTAGTGACTTTTTTTTCTTTAGGTATTAATTGGTTATCATCTGGCAGATGAAATAATTTTGCTTGTGTTGTTGTCATAGCTTTCTTGCAACATTGCCTTTATAGGCAAATTTGCACTATACTGAAATGATGAAACATTCTAAATCATAGTATTTGTGTTCCTCATACTAAATCCTTACTTTGTTGCAATTCTAAATAATAACCATAGATGGAAAAGAAATCCATTCACTGAAAAATCACTAATCTTCAAAAAGTGGTATAAGGACAACTAGATACCACATACAGAAGAATGAAGTTGGACCCTTATGTCACACCACACACAAACATAAACTCAGAATGGACTTCTGACCTAATGTAAGATTTTAAATCATAAAACCATTAGAAGTAAATGCATGGTTAAATCTTCATGTCCTCCAATTTGGCAATGGATTCTTAGATTTGATACCAACAGCATAAGAAACAGAAGAAAAAAAATAGATGAATTGAACTTAAGGAAAATTAAAAATCAACTTTTATATATAATAGAACATTCTCAAGACAGTTAAAGGAAAACCTTCAGAATGGGAAAAATGTTTAATATGATTTCCAAAAACTATTTGCAAAAAAATATTTGATAAGAATTTAGTATCCAGAATATATAAAGAATGTTTATAACTCAACAACAAAAAGACAAAAGACCCAATTAAAAATGGGCAAAGGACTTGAGTAGACATTTCTCCAAATAACATATACAAATATCCAACACTCACATGAAAAGATGTTTGGCATTTGTTACTAATGAAATGCATATGAAAAACACTGAGATGCCAATTTACACCAATTAAAATGTCCATAACTTAAAAAAAGGAAATTAACAAGTGTTGGTGAGGATAAGGAGAAAGCATAACTCAAGTGCATTATGGATGGGAATGTAAAATATTGTAATCACTGTGAAAAATGTGGTTCCCTAAAAATCTAAGCATAAATGTTAAATATTACCCAGCAATTCCATTCCTAAAGATGTACCCAAAAGAAAATAGTTACCCAAACAAATACTTGTTTATGAATATTCATAGCAATATTCATACTAGCCAACAGGTAGAAAAAATTCAAATGTCTTCAATGGATAAATGGATAAAGAACATTTTCCTATTTCTCTACAATGGTGTATTATTCATCCACAAAAGTAAATGAAGTATTGGTACTTGGATGAACCTTGAAAACATTACCAGTAAAGAAGCCAGAAACAAAAGGTCACATATTGCATGAATTTTTATATGAAATGTCCAAAACTGGTACAACTATAGAGATGGAGGATTAGTGGTTAATGAAGGACAGAGGGAAGAGAGAGGGTGAGTGATGGATTAATAGATACAGGGAGTTCATCTGGGATGATGAAAATTTTGAAACTCGGAGCCAGTGGTCACAAAACATTGTGAAAGAACTATATGCCACTGAATTATACAATTTAAAATTGCTAATTTTGTTATATGAATTTCTAACTCAATAAAAAAGTTAGAGATCTTAAGTTATGATTCTGAGTTGTCTTTTTATTTTGTGATTTTTGAAAATCACTTTTCAATTAGAAATATTACCTGCAAGATTTAGAAATAATAAATAGCCAGTTCTCCAAGGAAGTAATGATATATGAAATGATCAATTTAAATTTTGGACTCTGCATTGAGACTAAAACTATTTTAAATATCTGTTTTAAACAATGTGTAGAATACTGATCCTAGTATTGGCCACTGAAATTTATTCAGTTTAAAGACTAAATCTTTTTTCCAATATCATTCAAAATATAGATGAGTTTTCAGGAAAAAGACATCTACCTCTTTCTTCTGCAGGAGTTTTCAAGGTAGCAGAAAGGAATCACTCAGACAAATGGTGAGATGGCTCAGCCCTGCTGCCCCAGTCAGCAGAGGGGCCCTACCAGTGTCTAAGGCCTCCTCTTGTTACCCCCAGTTGGTGGCGAGGAAGCCTGAGTCAGAACCCCCAGCTTCATTCTGCCTCTTGACTCAACAGCTAAATGGCTCCAGGTGGACTGAGATAGGACTAAAGATGGCGGCATGAGAGCTGAGACAGAGAACTCCTCCCAACACCACATATAATACAAAAATGTAGTTAATACAAATAATTCTAAAAGAACAACAGGAAAGAAGGCTGCACCAGACTGCATAAAACTGGAGAAAAGAGCAGACATCATGGAACAGGGTAATGTACCAAAGCCATCATCCAGTGCGATGCAAGCCCTTCCCCTACCCCAGCATACCAGAGGGAGGAACAGAAATGGGAGTGGGGAGGGTGTGGAAGCCTAAGGCTGCTGAACTCCCAGCCATGGAGATCTGCTTTGGGATCACGAACCTACATTGCACGGTGATCTGGTAATTAGTAGGGTTGGAAAGCTAAGATAGGCAGAACAGAATACTTGGAGAGACTGAAATTCCAGCCATTTGTGGAAAACAGGGATCCATATCTGGCTGCTCTGGGTCAAAAGAAAGGCAGGAAGTCTGAGAGAATTCCTAATGGTGAGAGGGCTGCCAAAGGGGCAAGGTTGTACTGAACTTGCTGCTCAGGAGAAATGATAGGTGGACAAAATTGACCAGGCACACTCTGCCGAGCAGGTGTGGAACTTTCAGGAGTTTCAAGTGTTCCATCCTCTTGGATGGCTATACAGCTCAGAGGTCCCCAACAGTGATATACAGCTTGTTGTATCTACCTCCTGGCCTGGAGGCACTGGCTCACAAGCCAGTAATCCCTGCCCTGGTGTCAGACCAACCAGAGGGAGGCCCGACCTATGGCAGCTACATATGCAAAGCATAGAGGCTTACACTTGTGTGCTCAGCCCACTGCTTCTGACAGTGGAGACAGGCACAGCAGCCAGGAAGCAGGAAAAAGCTCATTCCTCCCACTAGGCACCAGCATCACTCCCCTGCATCCCCCTGATCATGTCAGGAGCTGAGTAGCTCCAGACAGTAGAGCTTCTGGGCACTACAGGACACCACATACAAATATGAAATGTGATAGGAACCTGGTTCAAACAAAATTCCAACAAACTCCAGAAGAAGGGCCAAGTGAAACTGAACTCATCAATCTTCCTAAAAGAGAGCTCAAAATAAAAATAATAAGCATCCCCATGGAGGTACAGAAAAATATTCAAGAACTCTGGGATGAATTTAGGACAGAGATTCAATGTTTAAGAAATTACATATCTCAATGAAACATACAATGGAGAGATTTAAAAGCAGATTGGATGTAGTAGAAAACACAGTAAATGAAATATAAATTAGAGGAGAGTAATACAAATAAGCTGAGGCACAAAGAGAAAAAAAGGATCTCTATGAATGAAATAACATGGAGAGAACTGTGTGACCAATCCAAACAGAACAATATCCACATTATAAGAGTACCAGGAGAAGAAGAAGAGAGAAAAAGGGATAGAAAGTGTCTTTGAGGAGGTAACTGCTGAAAAATTTTCCCATCTGGGGGAGGAAACAGTCTCTCAGGCCATAGAGGTGCACAGATTTCCCAACACATACAACTCAAGGTAGATAACAACAAGACATATAATAATTTAAATGGCAAAGATCAAGGATAAGGACATAATTTTCAAAGCAGTGAGAGAGAAAAATGATCACATACAAAGAAAAACCCATCAGGATATCATCAGATTTCTCAACAGAAACCTAACAGACCAAAAGGGAGAGGCATGATATATTTAATGCAATGAAAGAGAAGGGCCTCAAAACAAGAATACTCTACCTGGTAAGATTAACATTAAAATTTGAAGGAGGAATTAAACAATTTCCAAATCAGCAAAAGCTGAGAGAATTTACCTCCAACAAACCACTTTTACATTGGAGGGAATATTATAGACAGAAGTGTTCCTAAGACTAAATAGCTGTCACCAAAGGAAATAAAACCACAGTAAAGAAAGTAGAACAATTAATTATTTAACACATGCAAAATCAAATCAACTACCTGCAAAGTTACTCCAGGGATAGACAAAGTGTACACAATATGATATATAATAAATAAAGAATGGAGGAGGAAGAAAAAGGAGGGGAAAAAATAACCTTTAGGTCCTCTTTATAATAGCATACAAATTGAGTTAAATCATACTGTTAGATAGTAAGGGAACTTCCCTTGAACCTTTGGTAACCAAATCTAAAGCCTGCAATGGTAATAAGTACATATCTATCGATAATCACCCTAAATGTGAATGGTCTGAATGCACCAATCAAAAGACAAAGAGGCACTGAATGGATAAAAAAACAAGACCCACCTGTATGGGGCCTACAAGAGACTCATTTCAAACCCAAAGATATATGCAGACTAGAAGTGAAAGGATGTAAAAAGATATATCTTGCAATGAATAAGGAGAAAAAAGAAGGAGTTGGAGTACTTGTATCAGAAAAAATAGACTTCAAAACAAAGAAAGTAACAAGAGACAAAGAAGGACATTGCATAATGATGAAGTGGTCAGTTGAACAAGAGAATATAACCATTATAAATATCTATGGACCCAACATAGGAGAAGCTACATATGTGAAACAAATACTAACCAAATTAAAAGGGGAAATAGAATGCAATTCATTCATTTTAGGATACTTCAACACACCACTCACTCCAAAGGACAGATCAACCAGACAGAAAATAAGAAAGGAAACAGAGGTACTAAACAACACATGAACCTAAGGGATATCTACAGAACACTCCATCCAAAAGCAACAGGATAGACATTCTTCTGAAGTGCACATGGAATAGATCAGATACTAGGCCACATAAAGAGTCACAGTAAATTCAAAAAGACTGAAATTATACCAACCAGATTGTCAGACCTCAAAGATATGAAACTAGAAAAAACTACACAATGAAAATGAAAAATCCCACAAACACATGGAGGCTTCACAACATGCTCCTAAATAATTAATGGGTCAATTACTAAATAAAAACATAGATCAAGCAATATATGCAGACAAGTGACAACAATAATTCAACACCACAAAATCTGTGGGATGCAGTGAAAGCCATGCTAAGAGGGAAGTATATTGCATCACAGGCCTATCTCAGGAAAGAAGAACAATTCCATATGAACAGTCTAAACTCACAGTTAAAGAAACTAGAAAAAAACAGAAAAAATGAGGCCTTAAGTAAGAAGAAGTAGGAATATAATAAAGATTAGACCAGCAACAAATAAATAGAGTAGACTAAAACAATATAAAGAATCAATGAAAGAAGAAGCTGGTTCTCTGAGAAAATAAACAAAATAGATAACCACCTGGCCAGACTTATCAAGAAAAAAAGAGAGTGTACACACATAAACAGAATCAGAAATGAGAAAGGAAAAATCACTATGGACACCACAGAAATACAAAAAAAAATATGAGAGAATAAAATAAAAAATTATATGCTAATAAACTGGACAACCTAGAAGAAGTGGAAAACTTTCTAGAAAAATACAACCTTCCAAGGCTGACCCAGAAAGAAACAGAAATCTGAATAGAACAAATACCAACAATGAAATTGAATTGCTAATCAAAAACTACCTAAGAACAAAACCCCTGGACCAGATGGTTTCACTGATGAATTTCATCAAACATTTAGTGAAGACATAATACCCATCTTCCTTTAAGTTTTCCAAAATGTAGAAGAGGAGGGAATACCCCCAAACTCATTCTACAAGGCCTTCATCACTTGAACATCAAAACCGGGCAGACACCACAGAAAAAGAAAACTACAGATCAATATTCCTGATGAACATAGATGCAAAAATACTCAAAATATTAGCAAACCAAATTCAAAAATACATCAGGAGGATCATACAACATGATCAAGTGGGATCCATCTAAGGTATGCCAGGTTGGTACAACATTTACAAATCCATCAACATCATCCACCACATCAACAAAAAGAAGGACAAAAACCACATGATCATCTCCATAGATGCTGAAAAAGCATTTGACAGAATTCAACATCCATTCACAATAAAAACTCTCAACAACATGGGCATAGAGGGCTAGTACCTCAATATACTAAAGGCCATATATGACAAACCCACAGCCAAAATTATACTTAACAGTGAGAAGCTGAAAGTTTTTACTTTAAGATCAGGAACAAGACAAAGATGACCACTTTTATTCAACATAGTTCTGGAGGTCTTCGCCATGGCAATCAGAGAACACAAAGAAATAAAAGGCACCCAGATTGGCAAAGAAGAACTTAAACTGTCCCTGTTTGCAGATAACATGATACATATACATAGATAACCCTAAAGAATCCACTCCACAACTTCTAGAACTAATATTTGAATTCAGCAAAATTGCAGGATATAAAATTAATGTGTAGAAATCTGTTGCATTCCTATGTACTAACAATGAACTAGCAGGAAGAGAAATCAGGAAAACAATTACATTCACAATTGCATCAAAAAGAGAAAAACACCTAGGAATAAACCTAAAGAAGGTAGGGAAGACCTATACCCTGAAAACTACAAGACACTCATGAGATAAATTAGAGAAGACATTGATAAATGGAAACATATCCCGTGCTCATGGATAGGAAGAATTAATATTGTCAAAATGGCCATCCTGCCTAAAGCAATCTACAGATTCAATGCAATCCCTACAAAAAATACCAACAGCATTCTTCAACAAACTAGAGCAAATAGTTCTAAAAGTCATAAGGAAACACCAATGACCCCGAAAGCGAAAGCAATCCTGAGAAGGAAGAACAAAGTGTGTGTGTGGGGATTATGCTCCCTGACCTCAAGCTCTACTACAAAGCCACAGTAATCAAGACAATTTGGTACTGGCACAAGAACAGACCCACAGACCAATTGAACAGACTAGAAAGCCCAGATACAAATACAAGCATATATGGTCAATTAATATACGATAAAGGAGCCATGGATATAGAATGGGAAAATGACTGCCTTTCAACAACTGGTGATGGTAAAACTGGACAGCTACAAGCAGTAGAATGAAACTGGACTATTGTCTAACCCCATACACAAAAATAAACTCAAAATGGATCAAAGACCTGAATGTGAGGCCTGAAAACATAAAACTCTTAGAAGAAAACATAGGCAAAAACCTCTTGAATATAAACATGAGCAACTTTTTCCTGAATGTATCTCCTAGGGCAAGGAAAACAAAGGCAAAAATGAACAAATGGGACTATATCAAACTAAAAAGCTTCAGAACAGCAAAGGACATCATCAGTAGAACAAAAAGGCATCTGACAGTATGGGAGAATATATTCATAAATGACATATCTGATAAGGGGTTGACATCCAAAATATACAAAGAGATAATGCATCTCAACCAAAAAAAGCAAATAAGCCAATTAAAATGGGCAGAGGATCAGAAGAGACATTCTCCAAAGAAGAAATTTAGATGGCCAACAGACACATGAAAAGATGCTTCACATCACTAATCATCAGGGAAATGCAAATTAAAACCACAATGAGATATCAGCTCACACCAGTAAGGATGGCTACCATCCAAAAGGAAAACAACAAATGTTGGCAATCATGTGGAGAAACAGGAACACTTCTACACTGCTGGTGGGAATATAAATTAGCTTGGCCATTGTAGAAAGCAGTATGGAGGTTCCTCAAAAACTCGAAATAGTAATACCATTTGACCCAGGAATTCCACTCCTAGGAATTTACCCTAAGAATGCAGGATCCCAGTTTGAAAAAGACATATGCACCCCTATGTTTATCACAGCACTATTTACAATAGCCAAGAAATAGAAGCAACCTGAGTGTCCATCAGTAGATGAATGGATAAAGAAGATGTGGTACATATACACAATGGAGTACTATTCAGCCATAAGAAGAAATCAAATCCTACTATTTGCAACAATATGGATGGAGCTAGAGTGTACTATGTTCACTGAAATAAACCAGGTGGAGAAAGACAAGTACCAAATGATTTCACTCATCTGTGGAGCATAAGAACAAAGAGAAAACTGAAGGAACAAAACAGCAGCAGACTCACAGAACCCAAGAATGGATTAAAAGTTGACAAAGGGAAAGGGGCTGGGGATTGTGGGTGGGAAGGGAGGAAGAAGGGGATAAGTGGCATTATGATTAGCACAGATAATGTAGGGTGGTGGCACAGGGAAGGCAGTGTAGCACAGAGAAGACAAGTACTAAATGTATAGCATCTTACTATGCTGATGAACAGTGACAGTAATGGGGTATGTGGTGGGGATTTGTGAATGGGGGGAATCTAGTCACCACAGTGTTGCTTATGTGATTGTATATTAATGATTCCAAAAGTTTTTTAAAAATTGAAAAAGATAAAAAGAATCTCAGTAACAAAAGGAATATTAAGAAAGGAAATAAAACACAGCTATTGATTTGCAACATGCATTAAAGGGAAAAGGACTGAGACATCATGTAACACATTAAAAAAAAACTGAAAGAGATGAAGGTAGCAGTCAAAAGTCCAAAAAGTACATAAAAATGTTTAACACACACACACACACACACACACACACACACACACACACACACACACACACACTTTAGGAGTAACTCTCATATTTTTTGAGAGTTTTGAAACTATAAACTTATTTTAACCTGAAGGCAAAGTGTTTTCTATATTTGAATGACAGCTTGAGGATTAAAAAAATCTTTCAATATAGATAGAAATAGTATTAATTTGGTATTTGATCAAATCATTTATATCAAAAGCACCTCTAAAACTAGTATTTGTCCTTTCTCACTATCCCAATGTTCAAACTTTAATACAATATAAGCTCTGTGCAGGACAGCAGAAATTCTGATTACTCCCAATACGTACTGTCAATTTTTGTTTTTAGTAATAGTTTAATCTAGCTGGGTACATTGACAAATAGTTAAATCTAAATTGTCCACCCTCTGTGCAGCAAGTTTTAGATATGTGATTTATTTCTGATCAATAGCTTGAAATGAAGTGATCTGTGCAATTTTTAGGTTATGCTTTCAAAAGAAAGAGGCACACCTGGTGTTGAGATTCAGCAAGCAAAAAATAGGAGAGCACCTTTCCCTAACACCCTATAGAGATGCAATATCTGTCCTAAACTGTTATATGAGAAATGACTTACTATTGCTTCTCTTGTGTCTTTACAGTAATAGCCAAGCATGTATTGTAACTATTAAAAGATAAAAAAATTAGGTCACCATTTTTTGGAGATTTTTGGGAATTTGCTTCTGGAATTTTGATTCCAGATTATATAAGTATTAAGAAAAATTAAAAAATACTTTCATTTAAGAAATAGGCCAGGAAGGGCACATCAGTTTCTCAAAAATAAAGCAAATACTTTATTATGTTCTTTTATACATAAATGCAGATTTAAATTAAATGCTGGATCTTGAGTTTTTACAACCTGCAAGTGTAAATTACAGGTAGATAGTCATGTAAGTCTGTCTAATGAAGAATGCTAAAAACACAGCACAAAGCCTGTTTTAAGAATAAATATTCCAGACATAAGAAGAATTCCCCTATATGATAGGAAAGGGGTAGTTTTCCCCTTGTAGTTAAACAGATGATTTATCTTAAAAAAAGAAAATTCTTGTCTGTAACATTGGGTCTTAGATTTAAATGAACCGTAAGAACTTCCTTTCCAGGACTGAAAGACTATAAGGCTCTTTACTGCAATATGGAGACACTGGAATTTCTTCCTTCATTAGGGAAGTAAGGCAATACCCTTCTACACTTAATTTTAAAACTTATGAATAAAGCCTATTTATTTACAAATAAATAAATCATTGCAAATGATTCTGTAATTTTTTCTATTTGCTGCTTTTAATATATCATAAGCATTCCATTAAGATTTATTAAACAAGCTCTCAGGGCAGGGAAGATGGCAGCATGAGAAGTGAGGCAGAAATCTCCTCCCAAAACCTCATATAATATGAAAACACAGCAAATACAACTATTCCTAAAAGAATGGTCAGAAATAAGATTGCACTAGCCAGTCTACATCTGGGAAAAGACAACATCTCATAGAAAAAGGTAAAGTAATAAAGACACAACCCAGCAGACCCAAGCACTACCTCCACCCCAGCTCAATGGTAGAAGAGAATCAGAGTAGGGAGGGAGTAGAACCCTAGGATGGCTAAATACCAAGCCCTAGAAATTTACTCCAGGAGCACAAACACACATTGCAAGGTGCTCTGGATACTAGAGGGGGGTGAAAATCAAAGTCAGAGACTAAGACTGTGAACAAGTTCCCACAGCTGCCCTGGGACAAAAGAAAGGTGGGTGCTTTGAAAGACTTCCCAAAAGTGAGAGGGCTGCTAAAGGGGCAAGGGTTCAGGAGAAAGAACAGGTGGACACAATCGTCCAAGCACAATCAGCCCAGCAGGTTGGGAACTTACAGGAACTTCAGGCACTCCATCCCCCTGGCTTGCAACACAGCCCCAAGGCTCCCCACTATGATAAGCACCATGTCACTTCTTTATCCCTGCCAGTACCTACACACAAACCCACTGCTTCCTCCATCACTCCAGACAGCTGGATGGCAGCCCCGCCTACAGCAACTACATGGTTTAACACAGAGGATGATCACTGAATGTAGCTCACTGGCCCTGACAACAGAGGCAGTCACTGAGGCCAGGAAGCAGGAAAAAGCTCGAACGTTAGGGTAGGCACTGGCACTTTTCATGTGTGACCACTGCCATCACTCCAGGTACTTGGCAGCAATGAAGAGCAGAGCTTCTGGGCACCAGAGGGCACTAACCACACAAACCTATTTCTCACTATCCAATAGGATTATGAAAAGGCAGAAAAACATTGTTCAATCCAAAATCCCTCAAACACCAGGAAAAGGGATCAGTGAGACTGAAATCAGCAATCTTCCTGAAAAAGAATTAAAAATAAAAATCATAAGCATGGAAATGGAACTACAGAAAAATATTCAAGGGTTAAGGGATGAATTCAGGAGGGAGATAGAGACCTTAAAAATACAGTTGCAAAAATGAAACATAAGATGGAGGGAATTAAAAGCAGACTAGACAAGGTAGAGGAGATGGTAAATGGAATAGAAATTAGAGGACAGGAATACAAAGAGGCTAAGGCAGAGAGAGAAAAAAGGATCTCTAGGAATGTAAGAATAATAAGTGAACTGTGTGACCAATCCAAATGGAACAATATTCGTATTATAGGGGTACCAGAAGAAGAGAGAGAAAAAGGGATAGAAAGAGTATTTGAAGAAATAATTGCTGAAAATTTCCCCAGTCTGGGGAAGGAAACAGTCTCTCAGGCCATGGGAGTGCACAGATTTCCCAACACAAGGGATCCAAGGAAGACAACACTAAGACATATAATAATTAAAATGGAAAACATCAAGGACAAGGAGAGAGTATTTAAAGCAGCCAGATAGAGATAAAAGATCACCTACAAAGGAATATCCATCAGGCTATCATCACACTTCTCAGCAGAAACATTACAGGTCAGAAGGGAATGGAATTATATATTCAATGCAATGAAACAGAAGGGCCTTGAATGAAGAAGGCTCTACCCAGCAAGATCATCATTTAAATTTGAAGGAAGGATTAAACAATTTCTATATAAGCAAAAGTTGAGGGAATTTGGTTCCCACAAATCATTCCTGGAGTGCATGTTAAAGGGACTGCTCTGGATGGAAGTGCTCCTAAGGCTTCACAGTTGTTACTCAAGAAAATAAAACCACAGTAAAGGAAGTAGACCAATTAATTACTAAACAAAATGCAAAATTAAATCAGCTATCCAAAAAGTCAGTCAAGAGATACACAAAGAGTACATAATATGACATCTAACATATAATGCGTGGAGGAGAAAGAAAAAGAAGGGAGGAAAAAAAAGGATCTTCAGATTGTGTTTATAATAGCGTAATATGAGAGTTAAGTTAGACTGTTAGATAGTAAAGAAGCTACTCTTAAACCTTTGGTAACCATGAATCCAAACCATGGAATGGCAATAACTACATATCTTTCAATAATCACCCTAAATATAAATGGACTGAATGCACCAATCAAAAGACACAGAGTTACAGAATGGATAAAAGCAAAGACCCATATGATCTATATCATCTATAGACCCATAAGATCTATATGCTGCCTAAAAGAGACTCACTTCAAACCCAAAGACTTACACAAATTAAAAGTAAAGGAATGGAAAAAGGTATTTCATGCAAAGAATAGGGAGAAAAAAGGAGGAGTTGCAATACTTGTATTGGACAAAATAGACTTCAAACCAAAGAAAGTAACAGGAGACAAAGATGGACATTATATAATAATAAATGGATCAGGCCAACAAGAGGATATAACCACTATATAAATATCTGTGAACCCAACATAGGAGCACCCAAATATGTGTAACAAATACTAACAAAAAGTGAAATAAAGGCAATGAATTCATTTTAGGAGACTTCAACACACCACTCACTCCAAAGGACAGATCAACCAGACAGAATATAACTAAGGAGACAGAGGCACTGAACAACACATTAGAACAGATGGACCTAACAGACATCGACAGAACACTCCACCGAAAAGGAACACCATCCACATTCTTCTCAAGTGTACATGGAACATTTTCCAGAATAGACCACATACTAGGCCACAAAAAGAGCCTGAGCAAATTCAAAATGATGAAATTGTACCAACCAAATTCTCAGATTACAAAGGTATGAAACTAGAAATAAATTGTATGAAGAAAACCACAATGCTCATAAACACATGGAGGCTTAACAACATACTCCTAAATAACCAATGGTATGACCAAATGAAAACACAGATCATGCAATATATGGAGACAAATGAAAAAACAGATCAATGCCCCAACTTTTCTAGAACATAGTGAGGGCAGTTCTAAGAGGAAAGTACTTAGCAATTCAGGCCTATTTAAAAAAGGAAGAACTATCCCAAAAGAACAGTGCAATTTCACAACCAATGAACCTGTAAAAAGAAGAACAAATGAGTCCCAAAGTCAGTAGAAGGAGGGACATAATAAAGATCAGAGCAGAAATTAATAAAATTGAGGATAATAAAACAACAGAAAGAATTACTGAAACTAAGAGCTGGTTCTTTAAGAAAATAAACAAAATAGATAAACCCCTATCAAGATCTATCAAGAGAAAAAGAGCCTACACACATAAACAGAACCAGAAAGGAGAAAGGAAAAGTCACTACAGACACCACAGAAATAAAAAGAAATATTAGATTATACTATGAAAAATTATATGCTAACAAACTTGATGACCTAGAAGAAATGGGCAACTTTCTAGAAAAATACAACCTTCCAAGACTAACCCAGGAAGAAACAGAAAATCTGAACAGATCATTTACCATCAATGAAATTGAACTGGTAATCAAAACATTACCCAGGAACAAATCCCTGGGCCACATGGCTTCACAGCTGAATTTTATCAGACATTTAGAGAAGACCTAATACCCATTCTCCTTAAAGTTTTCCAAAAAGCAGAAGAAGAGGGAATACTTCCAAACTCATTCTATGCAGCCAGCATCACTCTAATATCGAAACCAAAGACACCTCAAAAACAGAAAATTACAGACCTATATCCCTGATGAACATTAATGCAAAAATACTCAACAAAATATTAGCAAATCGAATTAAAAAATACATCAAAAAGATCATCCATCATAATTAAGTAGGATTTATTACAGGGATCCAAGGATGGTAGAATATTTGAAAATCCGTCAACACCATTCACCATATCAACAAAAAGAAGGACAAAAACCACATGATCATCTCCATAGATGCTGAAAAAGCATTCAACAAAATTCAACATCCATTCATGATAAAAACTCTCAACAAAATGGGCACAGAGGGCAAGTACCTCAACACAATAAAGGCCATATATGACAAACCCACAACTGACATCATACTTAACAGTGAAAAGCTAAAAATTTTTCCTCTAAAATTGGGAAGAAGACAAGAATACCCACTCTCCTCACTTTTATTCAACATAATACTGGAGGCCACAGAACTCAGACAACCCAAAGAAATAATAGGCATCGAGATTGGTAAGGAAGAAGGTAACATGTCACTGTCTGAAGATGACATGATAATTTACATAAAAAACCCTAAAGAATCCACTCCAAAACTACTAGATCTAGTATCTGAATTCAGTGAAGTTGCAAGATACAAAATCAATACAAAGAAATCTGTTGCATTCCTATGTACTAACAAACTACCAGGAAGAGAAATCAGGAAAACAATTCCATCCACAATTGTATCAAAAAGAATAAAGTACCTAGGAATAAACCTAACCAAGGAAATGAAAGACCTATCCCCTGAAAACTACAAGACACTCTGGAGAAATTAAATACCAATAAATGGAAACACATCCTGTGTTCTTGGGTAAGAAGAATTAATATTGTCAAAATGGCTATCCTGCCTTAAGCAATCTACAGATTCAATGCAATCACTATCAAAATACAGACAGTATTCTTCAATGAACTAGAACAAATAGTTTTAGAATTCATATGGAACCACAAAAGATTCTGAATATCTAAAACATTCCTTAGATTGAAGAATAAAGCTGGGGGGATTACACTCCCCTATTTCAAGCTCTACTACAAAGCCACAGTAATCAAGATAATTTGGTACTGGCACAAGGACAGACCCATAGATCAATGGAATATAATTGAGAGCCCAGATATAAACCCACACATATATGGCCAATTAATACACCATAAAGGAGCTATGGATATACAATGGGGAAATGAGAGCCTCTTCAATAACTGGTGTTGGCAAAACTGGACAGCCCCTGTTAGAGAATGAAACTGGATTACTCCATACACAATTCCATATACAAAAGTGAACTTGAAATGGATGAAAGACCTGAATGTAAGTCATGAAACTATAAACCTCTTAGAAGAAAACATAGGCAAAATACTCTTGAATATAAACATAAGCAACTTTTTCATGAATATATGTCTTTCGGCAATGGACACAAAAGCAAAAATTAACAAGTGGGACTACATCAAACTAAAAAGCTTCTGTACAGCAAATGACACCATCAGTAGAACAAAAAGGCATCCTACAGTATGGGAGAATATATGCATAAATGACATATCCTTAAGTGGTTAACATCCAAAATATATAAAGAGCTCACATGCCTCAACACCCAAAAAGCACATAACCCAATTAAAAAAATGGGCAGAGGATGGGAACAGACACTTCTCCAAAGAAGAAATTCAAATGGCCAACAGGAACATGAAAAGATGCTCCACATCACTAATCAGGGACATGCAAATTAAAATCACAATGAGATATCACCTCACACCAGTTAGGATGGCCAACATTGAAAAGACAAGCAAAAACAAATGCTGGTGAGGAAGTGGAGGAAGGGGAACCCTCCTACACTGCTGGTGGAAATGTAAATGAGTTCAACCACTGTAGAAAGCAGTATGGAAGTTCCTCAAAAAACTAAACGATCAACAAATAATGATAAACTAATGAACAACTGTGTTTGTGCTTAAAGAAAATTACTAAGCTAGTAATCACTGTGAATAGATGAAATATGAGATTGTAAAGGTGAATCTATAAAATTCCCTAATAAACAATATTCGCAGTACACACAGTAGACAGTACTAACCAAGATAGACAATGGTACAGTTTAGGCATTATTTAAGACTGCCTGGAAGAACCTTAGGTAGTAAATAACAAGGAAAATGTTGGAACTTCCTGCAAAATCAAAGCAAGATCAAGTGAAGAAAGAACTATTCATTTGTAAATCATATTTATCAGTATGAACAACTCTTAAAGTAACATCAGGGTATTACTGACTTAGAAACCAAATCTTCCCCTACCACCCTAGGAAATAATCAGAGACAAATGATCTCTTTCTGTCTCTTTATTTCTCTTGCTTTTGATTTCTTATTCTTGCTCTCTTCAACTTCTTTTTTCTTTATTTAGTGTCAATTTTGCACAAAATTTTAAATCTTGCTTACATTGTATTCTTCATTTTTATTTTTTAGAAAAATCTTTGTCATGTGGATCATAAACCCAGATCAATTTTGAATGGAGAAAGGATTTGCTTTAGGCAAGATTATCCCAGGACAAGGAATATAGTCAAGACAGTATAAAGATCATAAATGAAAGTCTTCAACAACCTGGAGCCATTTGTGATTTGGAAGTTTTATACTCTTGAACATAGTAGAAAACAATAAATATGATAGAACAATGCACTAATACTTACTAAAATAGTTTCACTAAATATTAATTATAGCTAGTCTAAAGGGAATTATCCAATGCAATTTAGATCACTTTATTTTCTAAGTAAAAGATATTAAGGTAATGAAAAATATTTACAGTAATAAGTCAGCATAAAAGATATTAAAACTATTGGAATGTATTTAAATGTGTGGCTTAGTGTTTTGAAGGTATTTTTATGTAATTATTGGAGTAATATTGGGTATTGAGTGGGTGAGACATTCTAGGTTATCTACCTTTCCATTAACTAGAGCTATATTCAATATTAATATTTTGTATATTGCTGAATTGGGTTTTCTACCTCATCTATTCTTAGCATGAGAGCTCCTTCCCATTTGGAATAAGAGAGACAAATCAAAATAATATATTATAGAGGTATCCTTAGTAAGATGACAGAAAAAAAGTATTAACAAAATCACAACACCTTAGAGAGGCACAAGAAAACTATTAACAAGAAAAACTATATCTACTATTCTTGTAACCATTTCATAATAACACTAGAATTGGAATAGCCATTTCTGTCACACCATTTTCCATTCATGGAGGCTCATGAGCATTGCATTCCCAATTTTATGATGGGAAAAATAGACAGAGCCAACTGACTAAAAGCCTAAGCCAAGACTGACCTCTGGCAGAGGAAAAGGATTATTCTAAAGAGTTTATAGAAAGAGAAAAAGGAGTGAGGAAATAGATAAGATCTGGAGATAACTATCCAGAGTGGGTTCAGAATGGTAGGCATACACTGGAGTAGGAAAGTGAGTATCCCACATGAATAGATTTGAAGAGATGCATTGAAGGGAGGGAAAAAGTTTGAAGTCTATTAAACAATGACATCTAATTCTGAATCACATCTTTTGTGTATCTAGACTTTTCTGTAAAGGAAAGCACAATTTACAGTGGTGCAACAGATGGTACGTATTTTCTGTTTGTTTATTTGTACCTAACTTAAATAAGAACAAACTTGTAAAATGGCAAGGGATGCATTTTGCCTTACATATTGGCTTTCCGTGGACATTTCAGTATTCATTCACTTCCATTTCAAATTTGCCTCTAAATTATTCTTACTCAGGAATTATACAACCTCCATTCTATGGTCCTTACCCATGAAACAGCTATAGGTTTTTAAAACTATTTCATGTAATGTAACTATTTTCTCACAGTGTGTCTGATACATTTTTCTCCTTTTCACATAAAAATTTTGCAAATCTTTTTTATCTTGAAAATATATAGACATTTATTAAGTGAAAGGAAGTATCCTATGCATTATTGATAGATTCAATGCTCAAAAACCCTCTAAAAGTTACTAATTTCCATTTCACATGAGAAAAATAGACATTAGGTTTAATTGACTTAAATTTAGTTTTAATCTATCATTAGTTAACTTTCTCTACCAATTTTGACTGTAATTACAATCTTATTAAAACCATTCATTAATTTTCAGACTATAATTTTAGGAAATTCAGTCTTTTCCAAGTTTATGGCACATCTTTTCATTTGTATATTTCTTATTGTTTATTATTTAGTAAGATATTTTTTCATATAAGACTCATAGTTTGATAATGATATTTTTCTTCTAAGTATTTTATTTTTTAATTTATTTTATTAATTATTCATTATTATAGAATACATTAATAGCATCTGACTCACAAAGCTGCTATTAGGATTTTATGAGTTAATATCTACAAACCACTGAAAACAGTAGTGGATACAAATTATCATATAAATGTAAATCAAACAATTAATGCAAACTCTCCTTCAATTAGTGCTTCAACAAATTATGCTCATCAATTTTGCAATATTGAACCATCCGTAACTTCATGATTTGGACCCTATTTTTGTAAAATATTCACTTACACTTTTCATAAAATGCCTTTCCTGCTTTGTTTTCGGTAATAATTATATGAGGATTAGTGTGTAGTTTGGGCTAACCTCAAAATTACATTGGGGCGACTTTCATCTTTTATGGTGTGTAATTTTTAATAACATTGGAATTAACCACTCTCTAAAGGTCAGTAGATCTTAGCTTTGAAATCATCCTTTCCTGGGGTCCTTTTAAATGGTAAAACTTTATCACATTTTCAACATCTCTAGTGGGCTATTCTTCTTATTCTCGAGATGACTTGTTTTGCCAGGAGAACAACTTTGTCCCTTCATGTTCAAATTTGTGGCCAAGGTCTAACTCTCAGTATTCTCTCAAAACTCTGTAGAACTTCATACATATGGGTTATTACTATTTTCTATTTTGGATCTTGCAAATATACTCTAATTTCTAGTCAAATTTGCAAGTAATTTTTTTGTAATATTAAACATTTTAAGGAACCAAATTTTGGACTTATTTTTCTATGTTTCTGAATTGTTTTAATTTCATTGATTTTCTCTTCAGATTTTTGTTTATTCTAAAATCACACATTGACTACTTCATTTTTTTTTCTTTGAGTATAAGTAGACTTGTTTATGTCTCATTAATTTTGGTATGTAGTATGAGGATGTCTCTTACCTGCTTTCATATTTTTATCCCTGTCATGGTAAGATACATTCTGGAAAATTCTTCATTATTATTTTCCAGCATACAAATACATATGATGACTGTGTCCTGTGGAGAATTTATCTTGTTTATTGCATGGTTTGTTTCCATGAACTTGGTTTTCATTCGATTCTATTCTATGCCAACAAGATTTTATTAATGAGTCACTTTTAAAGAAAATGTTGCCTTCCTTTATTTCTTCAAACACAATCGACACATTTTAAATTTTAGATTTTTCTTTATTAATTTTTACCTAATAAGATTGTGCTTTGATAGTATTACTGTCTTTCCTAATTGTAGTTTTTCATCTGTTTTGAACATTGTTATTGAAAGGAAAAGAGGGAATGTGAACTCAACAGTTCAAGCAGGTTTATTGCCAAACCTAAGAGGGAACCCTCTGGCCAGCAGAACAAAGAAGGTGTCACTTATAGACTAAGAGGCTTTTATGGCCAGGTTTTTGGGCAGACTTTTTGAGGGGAGAGGATCAAGGAAAAGGTGGGCTTGTGACTTGCTGACATTTCCTCTGGAGAATGCTTGTAGCCTAGGTAAGATGAAACTTAGGTCTCTCTGGGATGGCCTGTGGACTTATTCAAAAAGACAGTACTTTTGTCCAGAGTTTCGGTTATGCTGACTCTTGTTGAGTGGAAGATTTGCTTATATTATTTTGGGGTTTTTGTTTGTTTTTAAATATCTTACTCTTTATGTTCATCTCCCTCTTTTTTGCAATTGCCTCCTCCTGGCCCTCCAGATTCCATCTACCAAAAATTTTTATAATCTCTTTAGTATTACTGCCTCACAGAGACTTGGTGTTATCACAGATAATGTCACTAAGTCTGTATTGATTATTGTAACGACACTGTAATAGCTGGTATGGGAATAGATGTCAGGAAAGGGGTGCACTAGCTCTGGCTTTAAACAGTACACCTGAATTCAGTTCTCTGCCTCTTCTTTGATCATTTTAACCCTTCTCATCTTATAAAAATTAAATTTCTTGCCTCTCAAGCATGATTCCACACACAGAACCCACCACACTGACTTCCTATTCCATTTCTTACACATAGAATGTTAACTGTTTATTGGATCTTGTCTTTTTCAAATTTTATTTTATATTTTGCTTGCCTTTATTATGTGTTTAGAGAGAACTCAAGAAGTATGAACTCACTGTATCATTTGTACTGGATGCTCTTTTTTATTCTTTGGGACAGTTATAATAGCAAGAGAACAAACTATTCTTTTAAGGTTGATAGAAATGCTCACCTATGCACCACTCGAAAAACCAAAAAAAGGCACTGTTGTTAGAGCTTTGCATTGTTGTTGGCAGATTTTAATATATTGAAATTTACTTTCACATTATTGCTATATTCTATTTTCTCATTTTTCTGAGATTATATTTGAAATTTTTCTAGAAAATCTATTTATCTAGACAGATTAAAAAATTTATACATTATACTGATTTTAAATTTTTATTTAGTCTATTTCTATAATTTCATTTCTTTATTGCTCCAGTAGGGGAGGAAAAATAATTTTCCCTTCACCTTTCTAGGTTCTTGGCTGAGGTTCCCATGTAATAAAAGACAGATTAGCGGGAGAAAAATAGATATTTAATACCATATATACTTCCTGTGTACATGGAAAAGACCCAGGAAAACTGAATAACTTCCTAAAATGGCCACCACCTTAAATACCATCTCCAGCTAAAGACAAAATTAGTTGTTGGGGGTGAAGGCGGAGTCAGTTATGAAAGGTCGCCAAGGAAAGCACGGTAAACAAGGGTAAGGTTATTACGCAGTTTTAGTCACTGACTTCTCCACTGATAAGAGTTTCTAGAGACTTAGTCTCTTCCCTTTCCTGGTACAGAAAGGGAGCTACCCTTACAAATGGAGATTTCCCTTATAGATGTAAAAGTCTCTTACAAAAGGGTAACTTTAATTGGTTTTCAGAGTTTTTCCCATTTGTTTTTTTAAAAATATAACCACTCAAGATAATTTTTATGCCAAAGAGGCAAGGCAAATTTTGGGGTGCAATATTCTGTTTCTTTCACCCTGGTATTGTTTTGTTTTGCTGTGACTTTGTTAATATGATTAAATTTGTGTTAACTATGGGGGAACTATATATGTATGTATGTGTGTGTGTGTGTGTGTGTGTGTGTGTGTGTGTGTGTGTGTGTGTGTGTGTGAGGGTATATGTATATATGTGTACATAATGTGACACTGGATAAAGGAAATCACATTTAAAATGCAGGTCAGAAGCCAGAAAGGGGGGCTTTCATGCCCTACCACTCATCATCAACAGCAGACCCCAACAGGAAGAAAGACACCTGCATTTCCAACAAGAAGAAGCCTACTTTACTACATTAGCAAGAGGAAAGATGAATTTATTATTGCTTAGTCAAAGGCTCAGCCAATAAGAAAATACCATGACTCAGTCAATAAGAAACTGTCACCACCCTGAATTCTTACTTTCCTCCAGTGGACTTTCATTTCAAAGTAAACCCTCCCAACTTTTCCCTTTTCTTTATAAAGTGACATTCCTCTCCTTTGATCTCTGGATTTGCCTATGGCTTGCCATAGTTTGCATGTTCCAAATTACAGTTCCCTGCTATTCCTGCATAAAACCATTTTGCTAGTAAAATAACTGTCTGTGTTACTTTTAGGCTCAACATGTATGGTTTATTTTTTTAATTCTTTCTTGTATATGTGTGATGTCTAACTTTAGAATTAAATAATTTACATATATACACTAATGAAGGGTCACAATTTGCAAATATCCCAAGGATAGTTAACCAAGATGTATCTCTTTTCTAATACAAAGCTAAATATCTAATAAAATGATATGTCTAAGCATACATTTTTTTGAAATAAAAGTCTAACTTCTAAAGTTAGTAAGAATAAGGATATATCAAAGACCATAAATCATTTGCCTAGATTTACCTACTGATAATATTTTACCTTATTTTACTTCATTTTATTACCTGCTATGTATGAATCTATGCATTTATTTTCCTTTTTAATTATTTAAGATTGAGTTTCATACATCATGACACTTTACTGCTAAAAATAGTTCAGCCTGTATTTTATTAAGTACAGGGATATTCTGTTATATAATCACAATACAGGTATTAAAGAAAACCTTAATATTACATTTTTACCTCTAGTTTCCATATTCTGACGTTCTTCCAATTGAACCAATGAAGTGCATTTTCTCACTTTTTCCATTCTGGTGCATGAATCTGATTTTACATTACCTGCCATGTCTCTTTAGTCTCATTTAACCTGGAACACATCAAGATTTTTTTTTCCAGTGGCATCTAGGAGGAAATCATTTTGTTAACAGGAAGTTAACTATTTGGGTATTATTTGATGTTTCTTATGATTTAATTCAGATTATGTATTCCTGGGCAAAATACTAGACAAGTTATATTGTGTCTTCAGCATGTTACTTCTGGAGACAAATGATATTCATCTACCTCATATCAGTGATGTTAATTTTGTTCATACAACCATGGTCTTGTACAATTCCTACATTGGATTCTTATACTATACGACCAAGCATATAAATTATTCTTCTCAAAATATTTTCCCTATATTTAACATTGTTGGTAAGGAAGAAATTTCCTGTATGCCTCAATGTCCTTCTACCTGGGATGGGGTAAATGGAAGTTTTCAACCAGAATTCCCACCTGGGCTTTGATAGTATCCACTGTATATATACATATGAGCCTATTTGAACATCAATGTGATGTTTACCTGTGGCAAAGGCACCTAATCACAGGACTGCCAGTCCAGAGTAAGAGGTAGAAAGGAAACAGCCATTTTCTCCTCCCCTCCATTCCTGGTACCTACTTGGTTAAGTGCCGCCAGTCACCATGGGCCCACCCACAGTGTTCCTCCCGGAGCAAGGGTGGGGGAATGCGGTGCACCACCAAAGAGGGAGGGAGAACTTGTTAGTGGGGTCAAGTGAGATGGGGTGGAGCATGCTTAGAAAGAGAGAGAGAGAGAGAGAGAGACCCAGACCTGAGTAGCCAGGATTTGGAGGAGGAGAGTGAGTGATGAGAATAATAAGCCTTTAATCCCCAGCCTCTCACCCTTGTTTTCCTTTGGTCTCAAGCATGTTCATAGGGAACTTGCCCCAGGTGGGGAGCCTCTTCCTCCTGGAGCTACACTGCTCTAAGAACCAAATTGACATATAGATTAACCCACAGTTTAATTGTCATTAACTATTATTGCTGTTCTGGGAGGAGGAGGTTGATCCCTGCTCCAGGCACGTTCACTACGAATTCAGTGAGAGGAATAAAGACAAAAGCAACTTGGGGGTGGTTAAAGGGGTTCCTACCACATTTATTCTCACGGCGCTCACCCAGCTATGTGTAAGTAGCAGAGACAGCCCCGTCACTCCTGGCCCTGTCACTGCTCCCTTTTGCTCCCTCTTTCCTATCCCCTAAACCCCCTGTTTCTTTTCTCACACTGCCCTCTCTGCTTTCTAGTTCCCTACCCACTGCCCTGGGAGGAATTCTGTGGGCGGGTCTCTATGGTGATTGGTAGATGTCTGACCAATTACATCCAGGCACTGGTGTGTTTCCTCTCCACCCCTCCCTTGTGCCAGTACTACCATGACTGACCTGTAGCTCTGTCATTGGCAAATATCCTGCTGCCCATAGACATGCAAACAGGCTCTTTATGTACACAACAGGGTTATAAAAGCCAGGTGAGGATCCTGGTCATAATTCCATTTTCTCTACAATCAGTTATCATATATTTTGTGAGGTACAGAAGGAATTCTAACTATAAGTCTACACACTATTCTTTCAAAGCACACAGTCTAAAAGACTGGAAAGACTATTTCTTTCTTGTTGAACTGAGCAAAGGAAAATGCGTTCTACAAAAACTGGAGACAAAAGCTGGCTTTTGCAGTCCCAGTTTATAACACTTGTGGGATCCAATTAAAACTTCATATATACTTAGGTTAAACTGATATCTAACTATATGTGCCTCTATTTACTTAGCATAAGCAAGTGCATTATCTCTGGAAAACAAAATACCTTTATTCTAGGCCTACAAATATTTTTTAGTAGCCCATGATTTAAAAAAAACAATCTACGAATGCATGTAAAGAGCACCACAGCAAAAATCAGCAGTAACAACAGAAAGCAGAAGCAGTCCTGATGTATTATTGAAAGACTTGGATTACTAGTCACTGATTAATTTTTTTATATGTTATACTGTACTTGAAAGAAATAAAATTTGGCTCTCCAAAAATAGGATACTACAAAGCTTTAGCTCATAGTTGTGGAAAAGAATCAAACAGAATTAGGATATAATGAAAAGAAACAATGACATTTTCAGACCAGAAACTGAGTTTTTTACAAGCAGATGATTATTAAGGAAAATTATAGTGACTGTGTTTTAGATAGAAGAAAATATTCAGAGAGAAGAAAATTAAAGAATTAAAGTTATCTCAGATTGAAGGCATGAAACTCAAAAAGGAATGAAAAATAAAAATTAGTAAACATGAAGGTAAACCTATCAGCAGAGGTACATGTTTGGGGTTAAAAATATGGTAGTATGTTAATATGCCTTGGAGAATTTATATATAATTTGAAGGGAAGGCAAATGGATTTAAATTGCTCAATAACTTATTTTTTCAAGAGAGGATAAAGATGCTGATTTACTAGGATGTTGATAATTTTAAAAGGCATAAATCAACTATATGCTTAGTAAAAATTTAAAGAGTCTTCTACTTGGGGGAATCTATTAATATATTGTGGATAAGAGATATATGCAAAACAAAAATAATAGAAGGCTGAAAGTAAAATGCAGAAAAAATAGAAGCCATGGTAAAACTTACAAAAAAAATTTGATGTTACAGTATTAATAGAAAAAAGAAATCAAAGGCAGATTGCATTAGTGAAAAAGATGTCAATATAATAAGTATTTTGATACAATGAGCAGATATAATACTAAATTTGTATAAATCTACTGGAATAGCCTCAAAATACATATGTGGTTCCCTACGGATGCTGCAACAAAGTATTACAAACTGAATGCCTTTAGACAACAGAAACTTATTCTCTCAAAGTTCTGAAGGCCAGAGTCCAAAATCAAGGTGCCAGCAAGGTTGGTTCCTTCTAGAGGCCTAAGTGACAACCTATCTCATGTCTTTCTCCAAGCTTCCCGAGGTTACTGTCATCCCATTGTGTGTTTCCATGTCTTCATTTTCTTTTCTTATAAGGACACTAGTCATTGGTTTAGAACCTACACTAATCTGATACAACCTTATCTTAGTTAATTACAATTGCAAAGACTTTCTCCAAATACTCTGAGATTGCAGCTGGACTTGAATTTTGAGTGGACATTATTCAATCCAGTATAATATACATAAGGCAAAAATTAGTAACTACAAGGTGAAATAGGAAAATACACAATAATAGAGCCAAATATTAGCATTCTTCTTGGTAATTGATAGAAAAAAACAGACAATGTTAGTAAGGCTATACAAATTTAAACAATATATTTTCAAACACTAATATTTATATACACTAACAACAAATATTGACCATATCCTAAGTTATAAATGAAACATAAACAAATGTTGGCAGTTTGGAATCATATTTAGTATACTAGAGCCAAAAGTTAGATTTCCATCATTTCATGCACTATAAAATTTACAGAACAAGATATATCCCTCTTTGGTAATATTTATTTTAAATTATCCATTTATTGAGGTGTAATTGGTGCATTTGTTTTGAGGTGCTCTTTTTAAACTATTTTCTGTTTTTATTTGTAGGTATCCTCTATGAGGTTTCCTACTTTTGCAGTTATTTTCTATAATTTATAGTTTCTAACTAATTACATTTTAAGAATATTTTTTAAAGGTATTTAAAAAGTCATGTATATTAGATTCTCTTAAGATTTTAATCATGTATACATGTAGATACATATTTTCTTACAGCACTACTGTATAATATATATAAACTATATATATATGTATATAAATAATATATATAAATATCTTATACATGCATGCATATTTATAGATATCATATGCATATATTCTACCTAGATTCTAATTATCTGTTAAATTTTTTCACATTACCTCTTGGAAAACAATAATTCTACCAATTTTCTCTTTTCAAATTCACTATTTTCTACTTTAAATTTCATTATTACTTTTTCCCATATAGTTCAGGCTTATTTTATTGTTATATTAATCTTGTGAGTGAAACAGATAATCTTTCACTTTAACATATTGCTAATAAGAACAAAGATATCATTTTGATGAGATTATTTTCTAACAAGTATAATTAGTTTTGGCTTTTGTTCCATCATTTCATTGTTATTGTTTCAAACTTTTCCAAATGACTATTATATGAACTCCATGATTAAGTTATATAACATTTTAGAAAATATCTTGTATGATTTCTACTTTGAATAATGCATTGACTTTTTTCATAACTAAGTGTATAAAAAAAGTTCTAGAATATGAGTTTGAAATGCTATTACTGTTATTGCTGCTATGTAACTGTCCATACTAATTACTGAACTAATTTTTATTGAAATTGTAAGCACCACATAACTGAATACCATCTCTCTTGTTTCTCCTTTACTTTCCCCTTGATTTCCATCCATTTTTTAATAATTTACATTTCATGTTATTATTTTTAGACAGATTTTTATTTTTATACTTTTCATAAAGTGTTTATTTCATTAATTTCACCAACACAATTTCTTAAGAGATATTTAGTAAGTGGTATGCCTGTCATTAAAATACAATAACTGTTTCAACACAACTCTTATTAGAGGACAGAGGAAAACAGAGCAATAATAATTATGTCAAATGTGCGGGATACCTTCCCTGCCCCTGCAGAACTACATTCCACTCCGCCCTGTGTTATAAGAGGCTTACTTTGTGCACTACCTGCTTCCCTCTCTGGCCCTCTGACCTCAGTTCATATCTGCCAAATGGGAGGCAGAATGGAGTTCAGAGAAAAGAGAATGAAACTGAAGGTATCCTTTAGGGTTGCCTCTGGGTGGCTGCCTCCCTGGTGGAAGGTCCACAGTTCCTCTCCAAGCAGCCTTCTTGGCACACCTCCCCTTTCTTTCTTCTTCCCTGGAGGCTGAACACCAGCCCAAAAGCACTGCACTATCCTTCGAGGTTTTCTCACACCTTTTATGAGGTTTTCGATCCTATCTCTATTTCTGTTTCCATCTCATATGTTGTACAAGGTTTTCTCATAGCTTTTGTACAAAGCCCCTTAAAAAAAAAAGATCTTCGAATTACCCATCTTGGATGTGCCATCTGCTGCTGGCTAGCACCATGACTGAAAAACCAGGACATTTTCTTGCAAATAACTGAGCCTCATGGAAACTGTATAATTCTTAATAGTCAGATTCTTTGTAATTAGTCAGCTCCAAGTTTGCTGAGAAGACACTAGATCCAAAACTATCATCTGGGCTCTCTTTTTAGTATCGAGAGTTAGAGTGGCACTTCCACTCTTAAATAAATTTTTAATTTGAGTATTACCACTATCCCCAACATGTTTTCCAAACAATTTCAATCCTTTTTAAATGCGTGTCCCAACATACATGTTTTTCAAATAATTTTAATTCTTTTTAATGGTGTTTCTGTGTTAAACTATCAAAAAAAGGAAGTAGTAAAAGCCCTGTATATCAAAGATCAACATTCAGTAAATCTCTGGGAAGGAGATCTGTCATTGAAAGCCTCCAACTAAGTAATCAGAAAGAACAAGATGGGGAAGTTAATGGGTAAATAGATAAGAATGCAGTGGGAAAAAAAGAAAAAAGCGTTCTAAGTATAAGAATATAGGCAGAATTTTTAATGCAAGATAATAAAAGTCCTTGAGAAAGAATACAGAAAATGGATAGCTGCTTTTAACAAGAGTTAACAATTTAAAGCATGAACAAACTGGAATGTTACATTTTTTCAATTGCAACATCATTAGTATTCAAAATGTATAATGAAATGAACACCAAGGTAGCTCAACTAATTATGAGTAGGACTAATTCTGATTGGGAAAATGATTTTTTATTAGATAGTTTAGAAACAAGTAAGTTACATTGTACTAAGTAAAAGATACACCAAGGACTCCTTGCTCTGATTTTAACAACAAAAGAGATTTCCATTTAGAACCCTTATTTATAGGCTTTATGCTTCACACTTTCAGGAATTTACATTTGAAGGGAACCTAACTAACTGGAACAAAATGACAAGTGTTTTTGGTTTCCATTATTTTTTCTTTGTGTATATAGGAAAAAGGCAGTTTGGTGATTTCATGTAGCTTTAAATTTCGAACAGATGAGATAATTTGATAAATGCATGTAAAATTAGCAACCTGAGACAGTATTTTCAAAATATATTACACAAAAGTTGTAGAGGTATGTTTTAGTGAACATAATAGGCACTTAAAAAGTACTTTTTTGTAATTAGTTATAAGGACTTATATTTGACAATGGCTCTAGCATCTGAATGAATCAGCTTTTAACAGAAACAGCTCTATGCTTGCCATCCTCACATTAGGATACAATGAACCACCATGCCAATGTTTATTTTTCAGTCACACACCCATTTCATTAAGTAATAGGCAGGATGCTTCTTCTGGATAAACTCTGTACATTAAATTACAAATAAAAATTTTTCTGCTCAATATATTTAGAGAAAATAGAGCCTCATCACATTAAGCTTAAAAGTATTAGAGACTAGCATACAACAATTTTGGAGACTTGTTAAGGTAATTAAGAATAATATGAATTTTTGAGCAGTTTCTAGATAAGGGGTGGCAAGGACAATTTACTCTGAAAAATTTAAACACATACATGCAAAGATGTTCGTTGTGTAGGCATGTGTGTGTGCATACCCCTTCACTTAATTCATGCTTGTATGCACTCTTGACTGAACTGAAGAAGGAGAAAGGAGCTAATTAATAAAAAGAAATGTGGTTGCAAAACAGACATAATGAAAAGTAACACTCTAAAATTAAAATGGGAAGCTGTTGGGGGAAAAGATGACATTTTTGGTATGTCACACTCTTAAATGTGTATATGGATATATCATACTTTAGTTAAATCATAATTATTTATATAAATTGGAGTTTTAACGTCAGCCACCGTATTTTGATTGCATTTCCCTTGCATTCCTTTGCATTTTTTTCTAGTGTTCACAAAGCTTAATTTATTTTCACTTAGTTTTATAAGTTTTCTGGTTAAGTTTACTCTAAAATCTCTATCAAAGTCCTAAAATGTTTCTCAAAATTATCAAGAGCACTGATGTGACTGGATTGTTTCCTGGTAACATGTGTTCTGAGTTATCAACTCTCCTGCTCCAAATAATGAGTGGTTTTAGAGGTCTGTTTCACAGATATCTTTTGGGGATTTCATTTTCCCACATTTTCCATTCACTGTTTCCTGTATGTATTATCTTCCTATTTTTCAATCATTGCTGGTTTTCATGGAGCATTATCTCCAGGAACTTCTGAGAAAGGTACATAGGAGGACATTTTTTAAATGCTTCATGTTTAGTAATATTCAATGGATAATTTAGGTAGCGTACAATTCTAAATTTCCTCAGAACTTTAGAGTCATTTTTAAATCTCACTTCCTGTTTTTCTCGTAAGAAGATAATGTGATTTTGATTTTGATTCCTTCATGTCATGCTCTCTCACTGACTGTTTCTTTTCCACGGAAGCTCTCAGGAACTCCTCTTCATCCTAGCATTCTGACATTTTGGTTACATGTTTTGTTGTGTACCTTCTACAATTAATTTTATTGAGTTCTAAGTGGGTCCATTCAATCCTGAGAAGCAGTCTTCTGTTACATTTTAATAATCTGCTCCTTTCCTTCATCTCCTTCTAGAAATCCTATATCAGATATTAAATGTCCAAGACTGAGCATTTATTTTTCTTGTATTTTTTTAGACATTTTCATCTGTCTTCTCTTTCCTCTGCCTTCTACCTATACTCTATTTTGTAGAATTTTAAGAAATCTTTCTATTACAAATAGCATCGTGTTGGTAAATAGTGCAGTGGCAAAATGTGTGTGCATAGATGTGGATGTTTCATATAACTTTTACTGATTTAAAGGATGTGTAGAATGCAATTTACAAATCATAAAATATAAAACACACTTACCTTTAAATTCCAAGTAGCAATCTGTTCTCACAGAATGCTTTTGATTGATTTTTGCAGAATTTCTTTATCTGTAGCAAACATATAGTTGCAATTCATAAAACATTTTTTCTGATATGAAAGTTGTTTGATAAATTAATTTAATAGGTAAAACAAAAATGAAATAGTAAAGACATATGTTGGGAATCTTACTCATCAATGACATGAGCTGCTACTTTGTTGAACTGGAAAGTTCTTTCAAATAGTCACATAGTTCCTCAATTTTTAATACTATTCATAATGTAAAAATGAAATATTTTAAGTGTAATCTAAATTTTTTACATTTCATCCATCTTTTAAAAAAATCTAGACATACCATAAAAGAGTAAGTCATGCCAAAATTTATACTGCTTACCAATTTTTGTGACAGAAATATCTCCAGTTTGGCCAATTTCAATCTGTCAACCTGAGATCAATCTTTGACGGTTCCATATGAATTTTTGAACACTATTTGTTCCAGATCATTGAAGAATGCTGTTGGAAATTTGATAGGGATTGCATCGAATCTGTATATTGCTTTGGGCAGGATGGCCATTTTGACGATATTAATTCTTCCTAGCCAGGAGCATGGGATGAGTTTCCAATTGTTAGTGACCTCTTTAATTTATCTTAAGGGTGTCTTGTAGTTTTCACGGTATAGGTCTTTCACTTCCTTGGTTAGGTTTATTCCTAGGTATTTTATTCTTTTTGATGCTATTGTGAATGGAATTGTTTTCCTGATTTCTCTTTCTATTAGTTCATTGTTAGTGTATAGGAAAGCCACAGATTTCTGTGTGTTAATTTTGTATCCTGCAACTTTGCTTAATTCTGATATTAGCTCTAGTAGTATCGGAGTGGAGTCTTTAGGGTTTTTTATGTACAATATCATGTCATCTGCAAATAGTGACAGTTTAACTTCTTCTTTATCAATCTGGATTCCTTGTATTTCTTTGTTTTGTCTAATTGCCATGGCTAGGACCTCCAGTACCACGTTGAATAACAGTGGGGAGAGTGGGCATCCCTGTCTTGTTACCGATCTCAGAGGAAAAGTTTTCAGCCTCTCGCTGTTCAGTATGATGTTAGCTATGGGTTTATCATATATGACCTTTATTATGTTAAGGTACTTGCCCTCTATGCCCATTTTGTTGAGAGTTTTTATCATGAATGGATGTTGAATTTTGTCGAATGCTTTTTCAGCATCTATGGAGATGATCATGTGGTTTTTGTCCTTTTTGTTGATGTGGTGGATGATGTTGATGGATATTGAAATGTTGTACCATCCTTACATCCCTGGGATGAATACCACTTAGTCATGGAGTATGGTCCTCTTGATGTATTTTTGAATTCGTTTTGCTAATATTTTGTTGAATATTTTTGCATCTACGTTCATCAGGGATATTGGTCTGTAGTTTTCTTTTTTGTTGGGGTCTTTGCCTGGTTTTGGTATTAGGGTGATGTTGTATTCATAGAATGAGTTTGGGAGTATTCCCTCCTCTTCTATTTTTTGGAAAACTTTAAGGAGAATGGGTGTTATGTCTTCTCTGTATGTCTGATAAAATTCTGAGGTAAATCCACCTGGCCCAGGGGTTTTGTTCTTGGGTAGTTTTTTGATTACCGATTCAATTTCATTGCTGGTAATTGGTCTGTTTAGATTTTCTGTTTCTTTCTGGGTCATTCTTGGAAGGTTGTATTTTTCTAAGAAGTTATCCATTTCTCCTAGGTTTTCCAGCTTGTTAGCATATAGGTTTTCATAGTATTCTCTAATAATTCTTTGTATTTCTGTGGGGTCCGTCGTGATTTTTCCCTTCTCGTTTCTAATTCTGTTGATGTGTGTTGACTCTCTATTTCTCTTAAAAAGTCTGGCTAGAGGCTTATGTATTTTGTTTATTTTCTTGAAGAACCAGCTCTTGGTTTCATTGATTTTTTCTATTGTTTTATTCTTCTCTTTTTTATTTATTTCTTCTCTGATCTTTATTATGTCCCTCCATCTGCTAACCTTAGGTCTCATTTGTTCTTCTTTGCCCAATTTCGATAATTGTGACATTAGACTATTCATTTGGGATTGTTCTTCCTTCTTTAAATATGCCTGGATCGCTATATACTTTCCGCTTAAGCCTGCTTTTGCTGTGTTCCACACAAGTTGGGGCTTTGTGTTATTGTTGTCATTTGTTTCCATATATTGCTTGATCTCCCTTTTAATTTGGTCGTTGATCCATTGGTTATTTAGGAGCACGTTGTTAAGCCTCCATGTGTTTGTGAGCCTTTTTGCTCTCTTTCTGTAATTTATTTCTAGTTTTATACCTTTGTGGTCTGAAATGTTGGCTGGTAGGATTTCAATCTTTTGGAATTTACTGAGGCTCTTTTTGTGGCCTAGTATGTGGTCTATTCTGGAGAATGTTCCATGTGCACTTGAGAAGAATGTGTATCCTGTTGCTTTTGGATGTGGAGTTCTATAGACGTCTACTAGGTCCATCTGTTCTAGTGTGTTCTTCAGTGCCTCTGTGACCTTACTTATTTTCTGTCTGGTGGATTTGTCCTTTGGGTGAGTGGTGTGTTAAAGTCTCACAAAATGAATGCATTCCATTCTATTTCCTCCTTTAGTTCTGTTAGCATTTTTTTCAGATATGTTGGTGCTCCTGTATTGGGTGCATATATATTTATAATGGTTATATCCTCTTGTTGGACTGAACCCTTTATCATTATGTAATATCCTTCTTTATCTCTTGTTACTTTCTTTATTTTGAGGTCTATTTTGTCTGATACTATTATTGAAACACTTGCGTTTTTCTCTCTGTTGTTTCCATGAAATATCTTTTTCCAGCCCTTGACTTTTAATCTGTGCATGTCTTTGTGTTTGAGGCGAGTCTCTTGTAAGCAGCATATAGATGGGTCTTGCTTTTTTATCCATTCTATTACTCTGTGTCTTTTGATTGGTGTATTCAGTCCTTGTACATTTAGGGTGATTATTGAAAAAAATGTACTTATTGCTATTGCAGGCATTAGATTTGTGGTTACCAAGTGTTTAAGGTTAGCTTGTTTACTACCTTACTATCTGACCTTACTCACTTATTGAGCTGTTATAAACACAGTCTGATGATTATTTCTTTCTTTTATTTTTCCTCCTCCTCCATTCTTCATATGTTGGCTGTTTTGTTCTGTGCTCTTTTTAGGAGTGCTCCCATCTAGAGCAGTCCCTGTAAGATGCCCTGTAGAGGTGGTTTGTGGGAGGCACATTCCCTCACCTTTTGCTTGTCTGGGAATTGTTTAATCCCTCATTCATATTTAAATGATAATCATGCTGGATACAGTATCCTTGGTTCAAGGCCCTTCTGTTTCATTGCATTAAATATATCATGCCATTCTCTTCTCGCCTTTAAGTTTTCTGTTGAGAAGTCTGTTGATAGCTTTATGGGTTTTCCTTTGTAGGTGACCTCTTTACTCTCTCTGGCTGCCTTTAATACGCTGTCCCTGTCCTTTATCTTTGCCATTTTAATTATTATGTGTCTTTGTGTTGACCTCTTTGGATCCCTTCTCTCGGGAGTTCTGTGTGCCTCCATAGTTCCGTAGTTTGAGCAACTATTTCTTCCCCCAGTTTGGGGAAGTTCTCAGCAATTATTTCTTCAAAGACACTTTCTATCCCTTTTTCTCTCTCTTCTTCCTCTGGTACCCCTATAATGCAGATATTGTTCCTTTTGGATTGGTCACACAGTTCTCTTAATATTGTTTCATTCCTGGAGATCCTTTTATCTCTCTCTGCATCAGCTTCTCTGCGTTCCTGTTCTCTGGTTTCTATTTCATCAATGGCCTCTTGCTTCTTATCAATTCTGCTTATAAATCCTTCCAGAGTTTGTTTCACTTCTGTAATCTCCCTCCGGACATCTGTGATCTCCTTCCGGACATCTGTAATCTCCCTCCAGACTTCATCCCTTAGCTTTTGCATATTTCTCTGCAGCTCTGTAAGCATGTTTATGATTTTTATTTTGAATTCTTTTTCAGGGAGACTGGTTAGGTCTGCCTCTGCAGTTCCATTCTCAGGTGGAATGGAACTCCATCTTGTTCTGCACCAGATTTTTTTGCCTTTTCATGGTGATTGCAGTGGCTGTGGGCAGGTTGTGGGTATGTCAGCTGGGAGAAGAAAGTCCTTTCCTGCTTGCTGGATGCCTTGCCCTTCTCTGCTGCCTGTGACAGCTATTTGCACTCCTGGAGCAGCCACCAGGTTAATATCCTAAGCTTCTCCGGGTGGGGTGTCCGTCAGAGCAGGGCGGATCCCTGCGGGGAGTGGCAGGCACACCAGGTGCGCTCCTCCATGCTAGCGGCGACCCTGCCAGGCAGCTTTGTGATAGCAGCAGCCTTTGGGTCTGGCCTGGGCAGCTGTGTGTTGGGCTGGGATTCCAGTCGGCTCCTGGGAGCACGCCTGCTCCCTCTGGCTCCGCTGTTGGTGTACGTGGGGCTTTTCCATGCAGGCTTCTGCCGGGCTCTGGCTTTACTGCTGCCGGTGCACATGAGCCGTGCCTGGGCTGTTCAGTCGCGCCACTGCGGGCTACCCCTGCAGCGCACAGATCTGCTCTCGGTTCCTTCTAGTGCTTCCACCCCCGGTGCACCCTCCCACTCTCCTGCTACTGGGTCCGTGTGTCAGGGTCTGCACCAGTTGGAGGAAAGACTGGCAGGTTGCCTAGTCCTGTGAGGGGCTTCAGAGCTGCACTGCCTCTGTTTAGGTTGCCTAAGTTTCCCCAGTGTTCCCAGCTGCTGGGACAACTTCGTCCAGCTATAGGTTCCCTGTCTCTTTAAGACTTGCAGAAAGCACTCGCTTTTCTTTTGTCTCAGGGGCCCCAGTTGCGGACCTGCCCACAGGTTTTGTTTTTCTGTTTCTCTAATATCCAGCACCCCATGCACCTTGTGTCTGCGTTCCACGTGTGGATTTCTTGAACTGGTTGTTTAGCAGTCCTGGGCTTTCACTCCCTCCCCATTCCAACTCCTTTCTTCCCGCCTGGTTTTGGGGTGGGGGAGCATTTGGATCCCACCTGGCTGCAGCTCGTATCTTACCCTCTTTGTGTGATGCTGAGTTCTCGCAGATGTAGATGTATCCTGGCTGTTGTACTGCATCCACTGGTGTCTCTTTTAGGAATAGTTGTATTTATTGTATTTTCATAAATATATATGTTTTGGGTAGGAGATTTCCTCCGAACCACTCATGCTGCCACCTTCCCATGATGCTCTATTTGGATTTCTTAATGGCTAACTATGTTGAACATCTTTTTGTGTGCTTATTTGCCATATGTATATCTTCTCCAATGAAATGTTTGCCCATGTATGTTGCTCCCTATTTGGATTTTTTTTCTATTTCATTTTGAGGGTTCATTATATACTGTATATTCTAGTCCTCTATCATACATGTGGTTTACAAATATTTTCTCCCAATCTATAGTTTGTCTTTCTATACCCTTCAAAGAACCTTTTGAAGCACTAAAATCCTTCTTATCTATACATTTTCATGTGAAAAAACATAAATTCCAGTTTCTCTTAAAGTCAGGGAGACCTGGCAACTTTGGGCCTGACATCAACAGAAACAGTTGACTATTGGTTGCCCAAACAGAAGAGGAGTGTGGCCACATTCACCTGTGATCTGCTTGGATCCTAGAGGTCACTTCAGTTTACACCCTCAAATCCTGAAGTTTACATGATCTATACATAGAGGGTAAAGAAAGTGATAAAATGTTCTCATTCATAATCATTAAACATTTTCATGTGAATTCAAATGGGCTGCAGTCATTTTAAAATAAGAGGATTTATATTATGGAAATGAAGTTTAATCAAATAATAAGGAGTGCAAGAAATATTATATATATATATTATATACATATATATAATCTTTTAGATTTTTATGAAATCTAAAAGATTTTTCATCTAGGTCACTCAGTAAAATTTGCAACATTACCCAGGATGCTAATACAGTTACAACTTGTTTATTTGCTTTCATCTTACTCTATTGTTATTGAATCTCTTATTCACTTTGTCATTTGGGGTTAATGGCTTTTTAAGTCCATTACTCCTATTTAGTGGCATTTTCAGGATCAGGAGAAATAAATGTGTGTATTGAAATTGCCATGGAAGTTGAATTCATTTAACAAAGAATGTCCGATTCTTCTTCCATTTACTTTATTCTGGATTTCCTCACATCTCTGGCAATATTTAGCACAAGTGACTATTTTTTTGCTCTCTTAAAATATATACTTTTGTGACTTTTTTTTATCAATTATCTTGCTGACTCCTTATACTGTAAATGATGTCTAATGGTTTGCTTTAGAAAATATTCTGCTCCTTATTCTCTTCTTTGGAGATCTCATTCACATCAAGTACAATACTGATGACTCTCAAATCTCCAGTCCAGTGCCTCTTTGAACTATGAACGTACTTGATATCTCCAAATTGCATCCCTTGAAGCACGTGCCAACACTTTATCTTCCATTCACCTTTATCCCAGTCAATGGAACTCACCAATCAAATCTGAAACCTGACAATCTTGATTTCTCTCTTTCAATTAAATCCCACATTCAATTCATCAGCAAGTCCTGTTGATTCTGTCTCCAAATACATAACCCAAGTCTACCCATCACTTATCCAGACTTTGTCAAGCTGTTCCTTCTTGTTCCTATACCTACACTTCATTCCTTCCATTGGAGCGCATATGATCCTAAAAATGACCTTCACCATGACTTACAAGACTCAGAATGATTTACCTACTTTCTATCTAGCTCCACTATCTCATTTCATTTCCTCTTTAATCCACCAGCAGAGCTGTCTTCGTTTTGCCTCCTTCATGAAAGGATATTTTTTTTGAGAATTTTGTGTATGGATGTTGTTCATTCTACTTTCTCTGTAATTATCTTTTCCTCACTCTTAGAATGGCTATAATCATTTTATCTTTAACCTTTATATTATCATAATTTATTTATTATATTTTATAAATATGATAACTAAAGGAACTTTTTCCAGTTAAAGATTCATGGGTAAAGGATTATTGTCTGCCTAATGTATCACTGATTTTTCAAAAATTAGCCCACTGCCTAACTCATAGTAAATTCTCATCAAATATTAGTTTAATGAATAATAGAAGTGACTGTTTTGTCATAGATGGATATGAGATTCATAATATAATATTTTGTGTTCTAATCATTTAAAAAGATTCCTGAGAGTGTAACAATTATTTATTCATAATACCACTCCTTATTAAATAGAGGAAAGTCATAAATGCTAATATAAAATATAATGTATTACTTGAGCTTTAGTAATCTGTACTTGTATTAAACATTTCATTGGTCCAAGTAGCCATAGACACCAACAGTAGTTGAGAACAAATTTATAATTGTTTTTATTATGTCTAGAAAGAAAAACAAATAATGTCTCAGAAAACTTGGCCTACAATACCCAATTATATTGCATCTTACTGCATAGTGTCTCTAGAGACAACTATTCATTAGTATTTCCTTTCTCCAAGGGAACATCAGTAGAGTTCATAGATTTAACTCTTACAAGTGTCATCTTTCATTAGTGACTCTGTAAATGTAAAGAAGGTATTATTTTGAGGCATCAGTTTGAATCACACCCATCAACTTGGAATGCAACCTATAGACTCTTTTATTGACGTATGAATTGAATAATTTTTCATGATTATCTAATTTTCTTTCCTGATATCCTTTTATCCTTTCTCTGCATACCTAATGAGTTTTACTGTTATCTACATATCAGTAAACATTTTATCACCTTTAGGATCGTTCTCTGGAAGTATTGCTTTCCCAAGTTATCAACATCTAGTACAAATTCAAGCTAAAAAGCAATGTCTCAGAGTAGATCATGCACAGGCATCTAAGTACTTGTCCCCCAGTTTAAATGTTTAAAACTGTAATAGTTTGGAGCAGGGGATAACCATGATCCATGGACCAAATCTGCAAATATAGTTTTATTGGGAAAAAACCTATCTTATTTGTTTTCACATTTTTTATGGCTGCCTCTGTACCACAATAGCAGAATTGAGCAATTGCAACAGGAACAGTATGTTCCAGAACATCCAAAATACTATCTAAGCCTTTGCAGAAAATGTTTGCTGATCCCTGTTTTAAGACCTTGGCCTCGACACCTCCCTCGTGTGAGCCTCAGTTTCTTTGACATTAATAAAGGGGTTGGGATATGCAAACTTTAAAATTCCTGTCATCTCATATATTTTTCTTATGTTTACCACTTTAACTGTACCTAACTTTATAGATCCAGACAGCATTATTATTCATGTCAATTGTATAAATTTATTTTTCTGCTTTTCCTTTTCTAGTTTGAACACATTAAATAAATGTAGTATCCCCAGAAGAGCAAATATTAACTGCAACAGGAATAAAGATCAATATTTTTTGTCTCGAATTTATTTTTCATTCTTCACAGAAAGATAAGCTGATCTCAGGTGATGACTAAGTGTGATAATTCAAAATTTGAGACATAATAGCAGACCTACAGTTTTTGTTTATTTTCTTATCTTAACCATTTTTGGAAAAACATATTGCAATCAAGATGGCACTTAATATCAATATCTATTTTATTTCAATCTGTAAATAAATCATCCTTGTTCACCATAGGTAATATATTTTAGTTATTTAAGTATAGAAATTATTACTTATGAACCTGTTCCTAACAGGTGAGAGTTTGAATACACTAAATGATAAAGTAATGAAGTTGACTAGTGATAAAATGGAAGGAACACTTATAAGATTTCTACACAAAATGTTTATAACTAAAGCTGTCTTAAAGTTCATGACAATGAAAAAATAGAACTCTACTGATTTTCAACCTTGTTCTTTCTTTGCACATTTAGTTTTCAGCTTCAAAAGGCAATAAAAGCACCCATAAAATTATGAAGTGGAACATATTAAAATAATGTCCCCTAACTTTGCATTATGGATATGATACTAAAATAGTTTTTTTTTCTTTTTTGTAAATATGCTGAGTGAATGGTCTGAAATCTGGCTTGATTAGATCTTAAAGCTGTGGTCACATTGCCCCACAATGGCATGCCAAACAATAAGGTAACAGCTACCTCTATAAAGAGCCAAAAAGCAGAACAAAGATTTCTTAAAACAAAGCTTTAAAAAAGTAGTAATTACAGAAAAAGAAATAACTTTCTTTAGTAGCAAACTGATTAAGGATTTCTTGATACTCTTTAAAAAATGTTTATAATTTTAAAAAGGATGATGGCAGGAGCATATGCTAAAAATCATTCATATATGATACTCAAGAGCCAGAAGTTGTATTAAAGTTTTCCACCGGGAAGACACCGACTTAACAGAAATGCTTCACAGACATGCTTGATTCACAGTGTTGGTTTTTTTCTCTTCTCACACTGACTATTTTATCTAGTTTCTTAGCTTATTCTTGGATGAACAATGTTTTCTCTGACAAGCTTTGGATTCCTCTAAGAGATTAGAGTGATTTAGTGTAAAAGAGCCTGGTGCTCTGCTGCCCTTAGGAAAGGAAGATGCAGGTGTGAATGACCTTAAAGGTCTTTGTCCAAATCAGCTTCTTTCCCCCTCCTTTCCTTCCTGCAGGAAGAAAATCAGTCATGTCTACACAAATCCCAATTCCATTAACCTTTCAGCTACTGCTGAGACATGGTTGTACTAAGGTCTCTAGCATGATATATGTCAAGAATTGGCTGGCATGTCCTTTATAAGTCTCTCTTGTAATATCTTGACTATTTCTGGTAGTTCATAGTTCAGTCACCTGAGAATATTAAAGTGCAGTACAATTTTTATTTCTAGTTTAATGCCTGAACCTGAGGTTCATTAGAAGGGTGAAGAGGAGCAAAAACTCTCTCTCTCTCTCTCTCTCACACATACACACACACACACACACACTTTATATTTAGTTCTTGTTGGAAGTTTATGGAAAGGATAAAGAGGAGGGGAATATTATTCCAGAATTCTCTCTTCAAAATCACAGAAAGGTATGTAGAGAGTGAAGCTCATATTAGGCAGCACATGACAACAAATATGAGGGAGGGCTCTAGAAACCAGACTGATTAGCTTCATCCCAACCTCACTTTTTATAAACCATGGCACCTTTTTCTAAAAAACTCATATAGTCATTGTGATGATACAAAGACTTTGATATTTCCCTAAAAACAGTAAATACTCATTAAATGATAGCTATGATTATATTTAAGTGTGGACTACCAAAAATTAAAAAAATTAAAACTAACGGAACTTATTTTTAATAAAGGATAATAAATGTCCATTATAAAAGGATAAAAAGTAAATAGACTGGAAGCCTACATGCAAGATACTTGAGACCCACATGATAATGTTTCTTAAAATTATATTAACTCTTTTGAAATGTGGTAATACTGTATTACTACATAGACTATACAACCCCAAAACATACTGGAATTATAGGATATTTGCATATCCAGTACTCATTAAATGAATGAGTGAATTGGAGTGGTAGGAGTGTAATATACTAATGACAGAGGAAGAGCTGATATAGTGGGCCAGGGAAATACAATTTTTGCCAGTTTCCTATAATCCAGTATGTGATCTCTCCTCTCTCTTGTATTTTCAGCCTCTTTATTCTTGTAGACCCCACCTTTTCATCTGATGTTTGTAAGGACTGTTCCTGCTGAAAGTAAAACGAAACCTCTCATTCTCTGTATTCTTCATGCTACCATCAGCTCTTTATTTTGAATACAAAATTATTTCATAGTAAGATCAATATCTAATTTTCTTCTTTACTTTCTAATAATCTTTATTTCAATCTTAATTTATTGAAACTACTTTCTTCAAGATGATCATTTCTCCAAAAATCAAAGGAGAAGTTTTTTAATTTTATTGTTTGCTGTATTTTGTTCTCATCTTTGACCTATCTGTGAGAGTTGGCTTGACAACCTCTCATCTTGATAATCCATATTCTCAGTGTTGACACCTGTGTCATTGTTCAAGACTGTCTCTCCTCCTATCACTGTGATCACTCCTTCTCTCTCACTGTGCCATAGCTTTGTCCTCTGGAACCCTGGGTGCATACAGCATACTAGAACATTATGAACCTAGGACTCTACATTTCATTTAACAAATGATTTCTTCTGTGCATTGTACAGAATCTTGTAATGTCATCAATGCAAAGGACTGAAAAGTCCCTGATACATTATGAGATTGGCGTATGGTATGGTAAGAGTGATTTATTGTTGATGAGACTGAGGCTTTACTGCTCTTAAGAAAGGAAGTTGCAGATGTTAGTGACCTAAAAAGTCTTTGTCTAAATCAACTTCCCCCTCTCCTCTGCCTCTCTTCTCCTTCTGGAAGAAAATTAGTCAACAAAAATGGTAAATAATGGCCCATTATTGACTCAAATTCAAATTAGAATACAATTACTATCTTATTGCCTCTTTTTGCTAATGGTTCTATATTTATCCTACTGAGTTAGGCTTTAAGCTTGGAGTCACTCTTAGCATATTCAACAATTGTTTATGCAATTGAAATTCAATTTACTCTAAATGTATACCCTGAATTAGAGAAAACTTAATAATAATTGCTGTTATAGGATGAATTTTGTCCCCCAAAAAGATATGTTAAAATCCTAATCTCCAGTACTTCAGAATGTGACCTTTAGAAATAGGGGCATTACTGTGTAGTTAAGTGAGGTCATACTTGAGTAGCATGAGCTCCTAGTCCAGTGTGACTGGCATCCTTACAAGAGGAGAAGAGAGAGACACACAGGGAAAATGCCATATGACGACAGAGGCAGAGCTTGGAGTAGTATAGCTGCAAGCCCAGGAGCACTAAAATTGACAGCCACCAGAAAGCTAGGAGGAGACAAGAAAGGATTGTCCTTTAGAAGCTTCAAAGAGAACATGGTACTGACAACACCCTGATTTTGGACTTCTAGTTTTCAGAAACATGAGGCAATGAATTTCCATTGCTTTAAGACATCTATTTGTCTCACTGAGTTATGAAGCCCTAGGAAACTGATATAGTTGCAGTTCTCATTTATCTATTTCAAAACAGTTTTGAGTCACATAGTATTCTGGACATTCCACTACAATTTACTTGTTTTGACTATAATTATAGTGATTATGTGTATTTTTCTTCATATTTTTATCAAATTTTTCATGTATGTTGAAGGTCTAATACTAGATGCATACATGTTTAATATTGCTAGGGTTTCTTGATGAATTGACTCTGATATTTTTATGAAATAATCCTCTGTTGCTTGGCATATTATGTTTTCTAGAATCAATAAGCTATTTCGGTTTCAATTTGATTAGTATTAGCACAGTGTACCATTTTTTATTTTAATCTATTTGTGTCTGTGTATATAAAGTGAGTATCTTATAGGCCACACAGAGTTGTGTCCTGTATTTTTTTATCCCATCCGATAACTCCTGTTTTTTAATTGGAGTGTTTAGACCATTTAATGTATGATTTATTTTAAATAAATAATCTTGTTATTTGTTTTCTATTTTTTCCATTTGTTCCTTGCATACTTTTTTTCTGCCTAATTCTACTCACATCTTGCTTTTGCATAGCCTCAGAACAAAAACAGTTCTTGCCCTTTCAAAAGGTTGTTAAAAATATAAATACACAATAGAGACTAAGTGTGGTACTTAAAGACTAGTTATTCCAACACTTTACAGAAGCCTTACAATGACATGTTGTGATGCTTACATTAAAGAAATTAATTTTTAAAGAGATTTAATTTTTATGTAGTCATGGTTTCTGCTTCTCTTCATTCCTTTGGATAGATCTGGATATCCATATTTAGTATCCCTTTCCTTCTGCTTGAAGGACTTTTATTTTTCTTACACAGCACATCTGCTGGTAATTAAATTTTTTTTCTGTTTTTACATGTCGGAAATAGTCTATACTAAGCCCTAATTTTTCCCAATTTTTTATTTTGCCATCATTAATATACAATTACATGAGCAACATTGTGATTACTACTTTCCCCCATTATCAAGTCCCCAGCACATATCCCATTACAGTCACTGTCCATCAGCATGGTAAGATGCTATAGAATCAGTATTTGTCTTCTCTGTGCTATGCTGCCTTCCCCGTGCCCCCTCTGCCATATTATGTGTACTAATCGTAATAACCCTTATTCCCCTTACCCCTCCCTTCTCACCATCCCCAGACCCTTTTTCTTTGCAACTGTTACTCCATTCTTGGGTTCTGTGAGACTACAGCTTTTTTGTTCCTTCAGTTTTTGCTGTGTTCTTATGCTCCACAGGTGAATGAAATCATTTGGTACTTGTCTTTCTCTGCCTGGCTTATTTCAATGAGCAAATAGCCTCTGGCTCCATCCATGTTGTTGCAAATGGTAAATTTGTTTTCTTCTTATGGCTGAATAATACTCCATTGTGCATATGTACCACATCTTCTTTATCCATTCATCTTCTGATGGACACTTAGGTTGCTTCCATTTCTTGGTTATTGTAAACAGTGCTGTGATAAACATAGGGGTGCATATGTCTTTTCCAAACTGGGATCCTGCATTTTTATGGTAGATTCCTACTAGTGGAATTCCTGAGTCAAATGGAATTTCTATTTTTAGTTTTTTGAGGAAGCTCCGTACTGCTTTCCACAATGGTTGAACTAGTTTACATTCCCACCAGCAGTGTAGGAGGGTTCCCCTTTCTCTGCATCCTCACTAACATTTACTGTTCCTACTCTTTTCTACGTTGGCCATCCTAACTGGTATGAAGTGATATCTCATTGTGATTTTAATTTGCATTTCCCTGGTAAATAGCGATGTGGAACATCTTTTCATGTGCCTGTTGGCCATCTGAATTTTTTCTTTGGAGAATTGTCTGTTCATATGCTCAATCCATTTTTTGATAGGGTTATTTGCTTTTTGGGTGTTGAGGTATATGAATTCTTTATATATTTTGGATGTTAACCCCTTGTCCGATATGTCATTTACTAATATATTCTCCCATACTATAGGATGCCTTTTTGTTCTGCTGATAGTATCCTTGGCTGTACAGAAGCTTTTTACCATGAGGTAGTCCAATTTGTTCATTTTTTATTTTGTTTCCCTTGCCTGAGGAGACGCATTAAGGAAAAAGTTGCTTATGTTTATACTCAAGAGATTTTTGCCTATGTTTTCTTCTAAGAGTTTTATCATTTCGGGACTTACATTTAGGTGTGTGATTCATTTTGAGTTTACTTTTGTGTATGAGGTTAGACAATAATGCAGTTTCATTATCTTGCATATATCTGTCCAGTTTTGCCAACACCAGCTGTTGAACAGGCTGTCATTTCCCCATTGTATATTCATGGCTCCTTTATCATACATTAATTGACCATATATGCTTGGTTTTATTTCTGAGCTCTTTAGTCTGTTCCATTGGTCTATGGGTCTGTTCCTGTGCCAGTACCAAATCGTCTTGATTACTGTGGCTTTGTAGTAGAGCACGAAGTCAGGGAAATAATTCCCCCACATTCTTCTTCCTTTTCAGGATTGCTCTGGCTATTCAGAGTCTTTGTGGTTCCATATGAATTTCAGAACTATTTGCTCTGGTTCATTGAAGCATGATATTGGTATGTTGATAGGGAATGCACTGAATATGTACATTGCTTTAGGCAGGATGGCCATTTTGACAATATTAATTCTTCCTATCCATGAGCACAGGATGTGTTTCCATTTATTGGTATCTTCTTTAATTTCTGTCATGAGTGTTTTGTAGTTTTCAGAGTATTGGTCTTTCACTTCCTCAGTTAGATTTAGTCCTAGGTATTTTATTCTTTTTGATGCAATTGTGAATGAAATTGTTTTCCTGATTTTTCTCTCTGCTAGTTCATCATTAGTGTATAGGAATGCAACAGATTTCTGTGTATTAATTTTGTATCCTACGACTTTACTGAATTATTACATCTAGTAGTTTGGGAATGGATTGTTTAGGGTTTTTAATGTATAATAGCATGTCATCTGCAAACAGGGACAGTTTAACTTCTTCCTTGCCAATCTGGATGCCTTTTATTTCTTTGTGTTGTCTGATTGCTGTGGCTAGGACCTCCAGAACTATGTTGAATAAAAGTGGAGAGAGTGGGCATACTTGTCTTGTTCCCATTCTTAAAGGAAAGTCTTTCACTGTTAAGAATACTGTTGGCTGTGGGTTTGTCACATATGGACTTTATTATGTTGGGGTACTTGCCCTCTATACCCATATTGTTGAGAGTTTTTATCATGAATGGATGTGGAATTTTGTCAAATGCTTTTTCAGCATCTATGGAGATGATCATGTGGTTTTTGTCCTTCTTTTTGTTGATGTGGTGGATAATGTTGATGGATTTTCTAATGTTTTACCATCCTTGCATGCCTGAGATGAATCCCCCTTAATCAAAATGGATGATCGTTTCTATGTATTTTTGAATTCGGTTTGCTAATATTTTGTTGATTATTTTTGCATCTGTTCATCAGGGATACTTGTCTGTAATTTTCTTTTTTTGTGGTGTCTTTGCCTGGTTTTAATATATAGTGATGCTGCCTTCATAGAATGAGTCTGAGAGTATTCCCTCCTCTCCTACTTTTTGGAAAACTTTAAGGAGGATGGGTATTAGGTCTCCACTAAATGTTTAATAAAATTCAGCAGTGAAACCATCTGGTTCAGGCATTTTATTCTTAGGTAGTTGTTTGATTATCAATTCAAGTTCCTTGCTGCTAATTGGTCTATTCAGGTTTTCTGTTTCTTCCTTGGTCAGCCTTGGAAGGTTGTATTTTTCTAGAAAGTTGTCCATTTCTTCTAGGTATCCATTTTGTTAGCAAAAATTTTTCAGAGTATTTTTTCATAATTCTTTGTTTTTCTTTGGTGTCTGTAGTGATTTTTCCTTTCTCATTTCTGACTCTGTTTATGTGTGTAGACTCTCTTTTTTTCCTCGATGAGTCTGGCTAGGTGTTTGTCTTTCTTATTTTCTTGAAGAACCAGCTTCTGCTTTCATTGATTCTTTCTATTGTTTTATTCTTCTTGATTCTATTTATTTCTGCTCTAATCTTTATTATGTCTCTCCTTCTACTGACTTTGGGCCTCATTTGTTCTTCCTTTTCTAGTTTCATTAATTGTGAGTTTAGACTGTTCATTTGAGATTGTTCTTACTTCCTGAGGTAGGCCTGTATTGCAATATACTTCCATCTACTTACCCCTCATTTTTGAAAGGTGTTTTCACTAGGAATACAATGTAGACTGACAGGATTTTTTCCCTTATTCCTTTCTATAATACAGAGATGTTCCTCACTGTCATTTGGCTTTCATTATTTTCAAGAAGTCTGCTATCATTCTTATATTTCTTCATTTGTACAAAATTGGTCTTTGTTTCCCTTCTGCTTGTTTTTGGGACTTTTTCCCCTTTTTCAGAGATTTTTCAGTAATTTGATAGTAATTTGATAGAGTTTTCTTCTTGTTTCTTGTGATTGGTGTTTGTGATTAGTGTTCTTTGTTTGTTGTATAATTATCTTCATTTTTGGAAGAATTTTAACCATTAATGCTTTAACCATTTGCTCTGCCCTCAACCTTCTTTGAGGAAATTCAATTATGTATATGTTACGCTATTTATTGGGACATAATTTATGTGTCCCACACCTCAGCTACAGTTTGTATTTTTCATGTTTGTTGATATGTTTTCTAGTCTCTGTTTCCTGTCTCTCATTTTGGGTACTTTTTGTTATTTGTCTTCACGTTCACTAATCTTTTCTGTTGCAATAACTAATCATTTGCTAATCTTATCTGGTGTGGTTTTCATCTTTAGAAGTTTGATTTGCGTCTTTTATATTCTTCATGTCTTTACTTTCCATGCTTCATTTTTCCTACAGGTTTTTGAATCTACGGGAAACAGTTTTATCTGTTTCCGATGTTCTTTTATGCTAATTCTATCATGTATGTCATTTGTCAGTTTGATTGATTCATATCATCCTCATAATAGGTTGTATTTTTCAACTTCTTTCCATATCTGGTCACTTGTGATTAGATGACAAGCATTACAAATTTTACCTTGTTGTTTGCTGGATACTTCAAATTCATACAAAAATTCTTCAGCTTAGTAGTGGGAGGCAATCAGAAACAGTTTGATTCTTTTGTAACTTTGGTTGTTGTTGTTCTTTGTCGGTTGGGACAAGAGCAAGAATACTTTATGTTTAGTTCCTCTACTACTGAGCCAAGACACTTCTGAGTAAGATACTTGGTGCTCTGTAAATTATAGGTGTTTAGCCTCTGCCTGGTGGGAACAAGAAATATCCCCAATCTACAAGGGTTTCAGATATTGTTTTCTGTATTTCAGTGATTGTCTACCTGATCTTAGATAGTTTCTTCATACCCATGGGCTGATTTGTACTCAGATGCTTACTCAAAGAATATCCTCTAAGGATTCCCAGAATTATCTCTCTGAGCAATTCTCTCTTCTCTGATATCTGATACTTGGGTCTGCTAATTGTAGCTTTCCTGATCTCTCCAACAGTTCTTAGAACATTGGAATCCGGTAATGAAGAACAATGATACCTGGGATATGGGGGACAAATAAGGTAAAACAACCATTGCTCCAGCCTACTATTTTCAAGCTGTTGTTGCAGAGAGGAGAAACCCATATGTAGCTGAGAACCTCCCTTACAGGAAGAGATGAAGCTTGGAGTCTGGAGAAATCACTCTATTAGATTCCATGTAGAAATGAGCGAATCAATTAACATTCCTAAACAACTGGAGTTCATTTCTGCACTTAATATAGATAAACATGAAAACAGATGAAAGTAATTATATTTAATCTTAGAAAATCAAATGAAAGAAATAAGACCACACTTATTATTTATTTCTTTAATATATTTCAAATACTCTCAATTCTTCATTGCCCAGATATCATCATCTCAGCTCAGAGCATCTTCATCTCTTTCTGTATCATTGCCATAGCTTAGCAACTACTCTCCCAGGCTCCAATTTCACTAATTCCAATTTATTCTGCACTTCACTGTACAATAATATATTTCTTCTGAAATGCAAAGCAAATAATTGTTTACCACCACTGCCAAATAACCTTCAATGAATCTTCATTATCTGCTGAATAAAAACCAAAGTTTCTAAGATGACAAAAAGGACTGATAAAAATGTGAATCAGAAATGAATGGATGAAAAAATAAACATACTCATTCTTGTATCCCCAAGTGTTTGAATGGTGATTGGCCTACAGTAGGTGCTCAAAATTACATACATTTAATGGCAGGATATTTAAATGTATAAGAAATTTTCCTTGCAGCATTTTTAACAGATTGTGTTAATGAAGAACAATGGCAGGATTATTATTGTCTCAGAAGGCAAATAGAATCACTGAGCTGAGCACAGGGCGTGATACATAGTTTGTGCATCATCAGTGTTTATTTGATGAATAAGTGTCAATGAATTATCAGAGAGGTAAATAAATGGTGAATAAATGTGATGAAACTAAAGTCTACATAACACTAACTACCAAACTAGTGATCAGGGATAGGACTTAAGAATTTAGGAAAATAATTACAATATTTATAGGTCATATGGAATATATCAAGGCAAATGTTTCAGGTCTGGGTAAAAAAGCATTTATGTGAAAGGAATTAAATCCAGGTATTTCATGAATGTTATCACACCTTACAGAGCTCTCTCTCTCTCTGTCTCTGGGGATATATTTTTGGCTATCTTTGGAAACTGATGTTTTAACTACTTAGTATAATTGTATTCCTTCAGAGGAATAACACATTTGCCAACAAACATAGTAACAGGATCAGTTTATCTAGATAAAACTAATTCATGACTGTCCATTCTCACCAACAAATGGTTTCAGGCAATTGGACAAAACTGAGGTGGATATTATTGCAATTATTGGGTGAGTAATATGCAATTATTTATAAACTACTTCAGTGTGACTCAAAAGGGCTTAAAATAACTAGGGACAATAATGAATGAGAGATGCAAAAGAATAGATAACTCTACTCAAATTAATTGAGAAACATTAAAAAAAAGTAAAGCTTGACCTGGGAGTGTTACTGCCTGAAATATTAAATAAAGTAGTCTTATACTCTGGATACTTAGTACCATCCACACAAATGTTGCCCAGGAGGCCTCCAACAAATTTCAATCTAAGTTTATTTAGGTCCCCTACAATCTTCCATAAAATAGGACTTCTCTCACACTATATCATCTCTGTGTGTCTTAACATGTGTTTAACTTAACTTTTGTTACCTGGCCTAATGTTATACAATTTGAGTGCAAGAATTTTATTATTTTATATACTATTGTATGTCCAGTAATAAAATAACACCTGGAATATGGTAAGTATTCACTAAATAATTGTTGAATGAATGAATAAATAAATAAATTAATTAATTAATTAAAATTTTCAGAGAGCTCCCTTCTTTATTTTTTATTAACTTCCATCAGAACCAGAGAACCATGCTAAGCCCAATTTGGGAGTTAATAAATGAAAATGAAAAAGCTAGAAGACATAATTGCAGGTAGAAGGGAACATGCTCAATATCACTGAAATTCACTGAGGCTTGGAAGCAAATCTTCAAGAATTTGTTGACCCTTATCCTTATGATTCTTTCATAAATGGAGCTCAAATTCTATGAAGATATGTACTTATTCCTCTTGAGAGAAAACTAGCATCATCCAAGAAACTTGGATGCGCATCAAACTAAAGCTCATCAGAATCTTTGTTAAACTTCAACATGATACTGTTGTACTTACAAGAGCTTCTACTCCATAGTTAGTACATGCTAAACCTAGTAAAATGACTGGATCACAAGTAGGGCCTTTTTCTATTTTATAACTGACATAAGCACTAAAATCATGAGTCTGCAGGCATATTCAGACAGCAGAAAGGTGTCTATACATTTGATCAGTTTTCTATCCAACAGCTCAATGTGCTGAAAATAGATATGCTAAAGAGAAGCCAAATAGAAAAGTCTGTCTCTGTGGTAGCAGTTTTGCTCTCATTATTAAATACAAAGAGCAGAACATGAAAAGATGATAAATACTCACATATATTAAGGACTATTCTGACTTAACTACTTTCACTAGGAAACACTCTACATTTCAGAAACCATTTTCACATAGATGATCTCAAAAATTTTTTTTTAACAGTTGATAGCCTTCAAGTATGTAAAACCTAAGAAACAAGCTACCTGGTATATTTTATTTATTCAACTGCCAAAAGATAAGATTTTAATATGATCAGATTTGAAATATAATAGTACATTTTTACTTTGTCATGTGATTAGAAAATTAAGTTATATAAAGATATTTATTGAATAGTTGGGCAGTAATTCTTACATAATTTAGACAGAACTTTTTATAAATTGGAATCTTTGAAAAACATACTTTTTAGGATTCCTTTTACATAGGCTATACTGGTTGAATTATTCAATAAAATCACTACTTAAGCAAAAGAGATAACATTCAAATTAACACCATTTTTAAACATTCATCCCTTCATCACATTATTTGCTACATTTCACTGAAGTGAATTAAAAAACTTACAAAGATATCTTCATGAAAAGCTCTGTTATTTAAAATGAGGAAATCACTTTTATGATAGATTTTCATGTCGGCTTCAAAATGCCTTCTAATTGTCAATATATTTAAATTTATGTATATTTTAATTTCCTATCTGGGATATAAATAAATATTTTCAATTAATAGATTAATGCAGAATTACTTGAGCAGTTCAGAGTTAAATTCTATTACATTCCCTAAGTAGTAATCAATTAGTCATTTTCATTAGCTATAGGTCATATTAGAGTGCCCCCAAAAATTCAATCCCTACTCTTCTAGAAATTATTAATTCAGTTTGATGAAATGTGTCATATCTATGGCTAAGTTTCCCTTTTCTTTTTCAGTCTCGCTCAAATGCTCTGCCCCTGCCCTTTGGGTGTGCACAAAAGCCCACCTCTGCACATCTACCTCTGACATGTGATTAAGCATGCTCCTAACTGCTGGCATGAGCTGTATACTAAATATTGTACCTATCAAGCTTTTACATGTTTTCATTTTGAAATTTCCATTTAAATGCAAATTCTGCCATTTAAATAGAGTCCTTGTGTGCTTTATTACACTATAATTACTATTTCCCATCTTCCAGAAACCAACTGCAAGAAAGGCCATAGGTCACTTTACTAGCCCTCTAAAAGTGCAATTGAAATCAGGGAGTCATCATCGCCAGTGTTTGTCAGTGACACCCATTTGTTAGGGAGACCTGAGGGATTGATTCAAACGGTGCCCTAAAACCTGTCTTGTCCTGTGATTTACAGGAACAAGAACAAACAAAGCCCACAGCTACAATTTCATCAGATTCATGTGAATTAAATGGTTCAGCCAAGATTGGCACAAATAAATAGCAGCTGAATACTGCCCTCATTTTGAAGGAAGACACATGCCAAGGGATACAAGCTAATTCCAATGTCAAGGAACTAGCAAGAAACACAAATATATTAAGATATTGTCTGCTCTTATTGAACAAAATTTAATCAATCACGGGTTCAACTAAATACAAATTTAGAACTAACATTTTCTATAGAATTCTTTATCAATAACATGGGCAAAAATAGAACCAAAAATGTATATTTGAAAGTCCTCAGAATTTATGAAAAAGTGAAGTTATTCATGATTGTATATCTACGGAGTACCTACAAAATTCAAGACTTACAGCATTCTTACTATTTAATTCTTAGCATTAAATAAAAATTATTTAATAAATCCTTGAATTCATATATTTCCTACATGTAGTTTTTGGTGTGTGTGTGTGTGTGTGTGTGTGTGTGTGTGTGTGTGTGTGTGTACATGTTGGGGGACAGTGAGAATTGTGGGGAGCCACCAGAAAAAAAAGCTTTCTAGGAAGATTATCTTCAAAACACTTGTTAATTTTATTTGAATCTCTGCTTTGAGAAGCTGTGTTGTACAATGGAAAGAATATGGATATTTGAATCAGATAAAAGTGGGCTCAAACAAAATCAAAATTACAAAATTGGTGTCCCTGAGCAAGCCATTTAATCTTTCTCTGAAACTGGAAACTTAGAGTATAAAATACCTCAGAAGTTAACAAATAAGAGGCATACAGATAAAGATTACATAGATATATAGATAGCTTTAGGTAACAGCATTGAACACTGAAAAGATAACTTCCTTAGACATTCAACACCCCCAAACTTTCCACAGTCATTATGGCCATCGATTACTATTTGCAAAAAAAGAGCCTCCACTTCTCTCATAACTTCTTGATGCCTAAGATTCTAATAATAATAACATGTTTTCAGCCAAGTTCATTGGGTTACAAATCCTAGGACACTAAGTTCTGAAGGAGCCAAACACAACCATTTATATACAGGGTAGGTTCAATTTGAGACCTGTCATCCTTGACAGGATCCCTTTAAAATGTATTAAATCACCAACTATAAATACATTCTTTGTTCTACTGTTTGCTCTTACCTTGACATCGTGTGATCTTGTCCATAAAATAGAGGTAAATCAGGCTTCATTTCCTAAACTGAATTTTAATACCATATTTGATGTAAAAAATTTGTTAAGCCAACTTAAACATTACTCAGATTGCTCTGATTTTTGTATTCACTGGTCATGCTAAACTTTTTAAAACACATCACATCAAATTTGCTCTATCAAATGTATTATTTTTAATTGTCATCCGAAATCATTTACCATAACAATATTGAGTTGTTTCCAAAGTGTTGTAATGAATACTCTAGACTTTACAACTTTTCATTCAGATAATTCATTAAAATTTAGAATGTACTATGAAAATTAAGGTACATTTTAAAACTTTGGGCATTCCTCAGCATATGACTAAAACCATTTAGTAGTTGATACACTTTTAAAATTATTTAGTAATTCAATTCTCTTTTTAGCACAGGACAAAGGATCAAATCATTCAGGCTCCATATTTTGAGCCATCTGGCTATACTCACATAGCTGATAAGGCTGTGACTGCCAGAGCCCGGTGGGGGAACTCTGGCAAACCAGGCCATAATGTTCAGGGTTCTACTCAATGCACAAGGTTGGATTAACAGAAAGTGTCATTCATTGTTTTAGATGCTATTTTAGATACTGTTTGTAATTAGTGAGTCCTGCAAGTTACAATTTTCCTCCCCAAACTGTTCAATAATTTTCTTCTGGGATTATGTTCTGGAAAAATATTTACTTCCCACATTCATTTCTAGAAATTAATTGCATGTCCCAAGCACATATTTCCATACAAAAAAATAAATATTGTTTAAGCCTTGTGCTGTGGAATTATCTTCACCCTTATTCTATTTTCTAGACAACAATATTTGAACTCTGTAAGTTGTTTCAGAATGTCAGCAGAACTCAATTGCTTTTGTCAAGATATTAACAGTATCAGTAATTGAATCTTTCTCCTCTTTCATTCAAGGTGCTGGCTACATTATGACATCTCTAGTTTCTGGCAGTTCACCAGATTACTGCTTAACTTATTTAAACTTCAAAAAATGGAGCACCTGTAGGAGACTCTAATTCCATCCACCTGTATTTTTCTCATTTATTTTTTTCTCTCATTTAACACCAAGATATCTTGAGTGCCAACTCTACGCCAGGCGCTAGTTCAGGCACTGGGAGTAGGGGTATGAGAAAAACAGATAATTCTCTGCCCTCAGCAATTCTTAAATTTCACTGGGGGAAGAAATTTAAAAAAATTAATACATATACAAAGAAATATATTCCATGATGTCATCCATAAGTGCTACATGGAAAATAAAGAGGAATAAAGTGGAAAAGTGGCAGGAGTGGGTACAATGAAAGCATTGTAGACAGGGTGCTCAGGTATGACTTTTACAAAGAGATAACTTTTAAAAAGAAGTAAGAATATTTACAAATATCTGGGGGAACACTGTTCTAGGCACAGAAAACATCAGGGGAGAGACCCTGCGAAGGGCATTATTTGTTACATTCAGAAAGCAAAAATGCTGGCTGATTGGAGCTGAGTGAACAAAGGAGGAGACTGATAATAAATTAGGTCAGGGGAGTGCCAGAGTTGCATCTAATAGGATTTTTGGAATTCAAAGCAGCTTTTAAAATATCTCTGTGATGGAAAATGTTTTGTTTTCAAAAAGAGCACTTAGACTATTAAATGAATTGACTTATCCATGGAAGAGTGGAAGAGTTAAACCAACTGAGGCTGTTGCAAGGGCTCTGGAAAGATGGCGATTGCGTGGATAAGGGTGGTGGCAGTGGGGACAGTAGCAATACAGAGCCAAGTGAGTAACTGGTAATTTAGTAATTAAATTAAAGGATAAGATATGCCAGCCCTCTATTTTTTCTGAATATGACTCTGATCTTTAATTTCTTCCTCCTCTCTCTCTCTCACACATACTTTTCACCAGCAAACTATTTGGTTCAACCTTTAAAATATTACCAGAATCCAGTAATTACCAGTCATACTTGCTTCACTGATATTAACTTGGGTTAAGACCTTGCCTGAACCAGTGCTTTCTAACTGGTTATCATCAACGTATCCCCTAATGGAACACAGCACACAGAAAGATACTGCCATCATCATGAAAGATCACTTCACTTTTCTGCTCAAACCTTGGAAGTTGCTTTAAGTGATTTGTTTCATGGTAACATATTCAGTTTAGTTCTCACTATACTTCCCCAGCTCATTCCCCTCGTTTCCCTGCTGTTCTAGGAACACACAACACAGATCTCTACCTTCAGACTTGCGTCTGGAATTCTCTTCCTCACAGATGATCCTCTGTCTTCACACTCTACCTACTTCATGAGTTTATTTAGTGTCAGCATCTCAGTCAGACCCCATCTGATTTATGATTTAAAATTTCACCCCTTGAACCAAAACTTTCTATTCAACTTTCCTATTTTATTTCACTCTATAATTTCAATATAATCTATATATTCTATTTATTTTATTTCTTATATGCCATTGCCTATGTAGTAGTAATCTGTACAGCTCATGAAATTCATCCAGCTGTAAATCACCTGGGTAAAGAGAGGATTGCATTTCCGGGCCCTTCTTAGGTTTGGTTGGGATCATGTGACTCCCTCTGGCTAATGAAGTATGAGCAATAGTGCTGTATAACATTTATGTTCTGGAGCATTTGATCACTGGTATGAGGCCTTCATACTTCTATTTCCTTCTCCCTCTGTGAGTCACAACAGTGGCTACACTACTGGCTTTAGCTGTAGAGTGAGCGCATAGAGAGTGAAGCCCCTGGCTAACTTGCAATAAAGTTTTAACCTATACTAGAAATAAACGTTTATTGTTTTAAACTTCTAAGAGTTTGGAGTCATTTAATAGGGCAGCATGACCTAGGTCTGTGTGTCAGGGATTTCTGTCTATTTTGTTCATTATTTCATCCTCAGGAGCTAGAAGAGTATCTTACACATAGTAAACTCTAAAAGAAAGAAAAAAAGCTTCTTGAATGAATACATTAGACATTCAGTGACTATTAAGTGCCAGATTATAATTACTTCTCTGTTGTAGTTAAGAGTGAACACAACCATTAACCATCCAACTTTTTTGTTTTTATGGAAAAAGAATTGTATTGGAATGTCTATGTGATTATAATGCTGGATAACATCTATGATTTGGAATATTTATTAGCCTTGAGGATTACAGGAGAGCCAAAGTCACTGCTAGAACTTGACTTGTATGGTTGTACTGTCAGCCACATTGGACACCGATGGGAAGGAAAGCTAGAAAACATGAACTGAAATAAGAAATTAGGAATGTTTGCCAAGTGCCATACGTAACTATTGTGCTACATTAACAAAAGAGAACACTTTGTTCAATGCTATGATCCGTTTGGAGGAAAACAGTCCTACAGAACAGAGGAATTCCAATTCAAGAGGCAGAGCGAAGTCTGTGGCCTGCCCACAGATAATGCTGCGAACATCTAGGGCAGTGATGCTGCACACCGGTACACAGGCTTGATCAGAATGTCACTTGTCATTAAAAAAATTAAAGATATTGAACTCTAAACCATAACCACCACTAGAAATCAGGCGCAGTTTAGGGTTTACAATGGCTGCGTAAATGGTTCTGAGTAGCCAGCAGTGCGAGAGCAGGAACAGCCTGAAGCGGCAGGTGGCGGTAGGTGATACAGTGAAGGAAGACAAGGAATCGCTCAGTCACTTAAGGCAAGTTAGCAGTGGGATAGCACTTTTATTTTTTTCCTCTCTTCTATTCAGAAAGCTTCTTAGGTTATTATAATTTCCAACTTTCCATTAGGTTTTAAATTAAAGCAATTGCCAAGAGACGTACTTACAAAATTATGACAAAAACCATTTCTAACAATGTCTGCTGTGGGTACAGGATAGGATTTCTCATACTTGAGAAAACTTCACGGATCTTGGCCTTCCCAGAGTGAGTCTCCCTCGTAAGATCACATGCACTCACAAGTAGACTTCATAGCCAAGGTGAATAGTGCATACTTTTTTTCCCAAGTAAAATGATATATTCAGATATCCAGAAACTGTGAGTGATGACACGGCCATATTTGAGATTGAAATCTGAAGTTTATCCCTTAAGTTTTCAGTAATATACAATAGCCTGAAAGTAAGTATCAGACATTCTTAATCTTTAAGTATATGACATTTGGCATCATTTTAAATTATGAAGAGATGCAAAAGCCAATCTGGTCCCTTTTATCTTTTTGATGTACAAATAGAGTAAATTTTGGATTTCTTACTAAGTCAGATTGTGAACTCCTTTTCAGTTTTGTGTTTTCTCCCCTTGTATCCAGGGTTTTGTTTCTTTTAAAACTCTGCCCATTTTTATGTTTCTTCCTCCAGAAGGCCTCAAATCAGATTTTCAAGGTTTAAGATCTTGGCTGTGGTCGCTATATTGCATTGAAGGACCCTGAGCTAGATAGAGGAAGGTTTGTTCTATCACAAATGTGCCATACATGTTTCCCCTATGACCTGGAATATCCGGATCTCTGCTGTGACAGAGGCATAAACAGAAGCAGTAGCAAGCAAGGGATTTTGTAGGATTCTGGTGAGTCACCTGCTTTAATAACTGACCTCAACACACTACGTGGTAACTGCTTTCTCACAGAAGCAGCAATCCAGTTGGCCTGTGTATTACAGGGTATCAGTGTTTTCTCTGCACACCCTATACAATGGGGACCAGTTTCTGTTTGAGACACTACCAGCTGTCACAGGGTAAGATTGTTTCTACTGAGATGAGCACATTTCACAATTTCTGCTGGAATTAAGGCATATAATTCAATCTGAGTTGCACAGATAGGTCTGGTCAAGACTTACAATTGAGGCTATCTTACGAAATGCCTCACTTGCATACCCCTGTCCTCTTCACCAATTATTAAAACTTATGACTTAAGTAAGTTAAATCTATAACAGAGGCTCAGTAGGACTCAGCCAGTGCACACAGAACAACACAGTGCAACTTAAAAGTGCAAGCTTGTCAATAGGCAGCACAGCCAATTAGCAAGTCATAGGAAGAGAATCCCCCAACAGCAGTGGTCTTCATCCAGACCCCCTACTACCCTGCTCACTGTGCTGACTGCTGTGGTCACAGCAAATATGCTTATAACTCTCATGGTAACATTTTCTAAGGAGAGCGGGGCTGGCTCTGAAGCTGGCTTAAAAATGTCTTCAGAGAGCTGGGACAGGAGACTGGGTTGGTTTTTTTGGTGGTTAGGGCATGGGGCTGGGGTGCGGGATCCCACCCTGGCTGGGGCTTATATGGATTAAACTTCCTGCTGGCACCAAAGGAGGGAGACCTGGGCTTTCACTATTATATTCAGTGGACTTTAGTTCCTTTTATTTTCTTTCCTATCCTAACCTCCACATATTCAACTCATGACAAACAAGTCCAACACAACTACAGAATATATTATATCATAAACCAAATCATTTCTCACTGTCTCTGAGAGGACAGACCATCTGTGTCACTCCTGGCCCTCAGTTGGACTGCATAACTTGTCCCTGCTTTCTCGTTTGTCCTCATAAGACCAAGGAAAACTTAGTGATTATGTCAAATACAGTTTGGTGCAGGAAAGAGAAACAACTACTGGAAGTGAAAGCAGGAAATACTGAATACAGAAGTTAGATGCTTTTAAACTGGTTGGAAGTCCTTTTAGGAGTGTGTTCTAGGCTGGATCATAAGAAATTACTTCTAGAAATGCAAAAGTGATCCAACAGATCAGATAGCACCTAAAGGCATCTACTGAAGCTATACCATAATTAACTGCATACCATCAATTCTCAAAAAAATGGCTGTGGTAAGGAATTAAAGGAGTAATACATGTAAAGCACTCTCCTAGCACATTGTCCAGAACATAGTCATAATGATGGCTTATTTTTGCAATGGTAGATTTTTCTCTTTGTGATCCACAATTTAAGTCACATCAATGACCTACAGTGTCTATTATTTTATTCTCATATTTTTGAAATATTAACTCTGTAGTCACTTTTTTTTGAGGAAGAATATATCCCTTTCAATCACATTATTTTATTTCTTATATTTAAACAAAATATGAAAATGTCTAAAACACTTTGGAAATCTACCCGTGATTAATCTACTTTCTAAAAGACTTCTCTGGCACACCACGTGCTAACTGCTGATTCACTTTATGGGTAAGGACCCGATTTTGCTGGGGAGTGATATTAAGTTTATGTATTTTTTCTATTTGGCCATCAAAGTTAAAATTATTTCTAATATTCTTTATATGTTTCAAAAATTATTCCCTATAAATTGAATCATAACCTAAGTATTATGAGAAATAGCATAGTAGAATATATTTTGTGATCTTATACAGAAATAATACAGGATGAGGAACTTAAAATTTAAAAGAAAAATATCCTTGCCTTCCATAGGATAATTTGGCTCAAATCCAAATCTCACTATGCATTTTTCAAAACCATAACATGTCAACATGAGAAGCAAATAAATTCTTCTATTACTAAGGTCTAAAGAATCAGTGGGTACGTGCAACATTTCTATTATATGTAGACAGATAAACTCTGAAACCATCAGACATTTTTTAAAACTTTTGGCTTAAGTAAATGAAAGAATATAGATGCTAACCTTGCATAATTCTACTTAAAATAAAACTATATGTTAAAAATTCTATACTAGCTGCATTCTAAGACTCATGCATTTTGTAAGAGTATTTTTGAAATATCAGATATAAGTTTTGAAAATAATAAAAAGGTATTTCTTGGAGTAGTTTGAGTTACTTTGACTTTTCTTGAAAAAAATGAAGAAATTTTGAAGAGTTGTCCAAATGTTCTTACTTGAAGAATGTTTCTAAAATATTCAGAACAGATATTTTTCTATGTTCTATAGCAGGTGTGAATAATATGCTCACTTATGTCAAACTATCATCAAGATATAGAAGTTATATTTTTTACTGAATATCATATTTTTAAAGTTTTATATCATTTTAGATACTGTAGTAGATTAGAGATTGCCACAAAGAAACTGGCTCACTTCCCTGCAAATATTTATGAAACTCTCAAGTACTGAATAACCAGCTAAATTACCAAATCCAGAAAGATAATAAAATTTTCCTTGATACTTATGATATATTTCAATTTGTTAAGTTTAATTCCATAACTCTGAGTAGCACAATTCCAATTTTAGGTTTAAAAAGATAATTCACCTGTAGAAAAGACTGTATTCAAGTCTCACAAGCAAAAGTATGTAACAAACAAATTATGAACAGTGTGAATTCTAATAAAATTAATTGAGGTTCAGAAATATGTAGATGAGTTCTTATCTCATAACTAAAGCAGTAATAGGACTGATGGTAAAGATAAAATGTTATTTAAAACAGAACGAGGAATGAACTTAACATTAGAAGACCTACATCCAGGACTTTATGCAAACTAAACACAGGGTTAGGAGCCACATCAGATGGGAGATATGTAAAAGGATCCTCTCTGAAAAGCTAAGTTGATGAGAATTTACACACTGCTTCACCAAGAGGGCAGGAATTAGAGTGCGTAATGCAGTCCCACATCAACACAGTGCTATGGCTTTAACTTGGGTAGAGTTCAGACTCTACTTCTTCCTCTTGATCTCAGTCAAGTTATATTACTCTCACTGGTCCATTGTGTCTGCAGCATGAAATAAGAAGACCAACACTTCCATTATGGATTAGTTGTGAGGATTAAATGAAATATTCTATGTAAGCCATTTAACATAATGGCTGTTGTACAGAAAATTCAATAACTGGTGGACTTCATTTAAGAATTATAGTGTTTGAATACACTATTGAAAAAAATTTAGTATTGCTTTAGTTCTAGCATAATTATTTCTTAATTTTATTTTAATTTAAACACATTTTAGTATACCTTTAAGTTAAATATTCTTATTAGATTTACAGTTATTGACAAACATCTTATTTGTGCTGCATTAAAAAATAAGTCTTTTTTTGCTCTGATAACCTCTGCTGTCATACGAGACTTAATTTTTCATTGGTTTGTGGTTCTCTTCAGCACAGTCTAAATGTAACTCAGGTACTGCATCATGTCGATATTTATAGAGTATATTTTATTTTATGATTTCATAATGAAATGCAGACATATGTAATCTAATCAATTTAATTTGGAAGAAAAACACATAGGCACAAGCATACAACATTGCTTTATATAGTCCCCAAAGAAATGTTTTCTGCTTGTAAACTAACAACCCAGCATTGGTAACAGTCAAAATAGTATGAGACAATTAACAATCGTCTGTGTCACAAAATGTAGATAATAAGCTCAGGGTCATCAAAAATTAAGCTATGTCTAGATTGTTAACAATGAACCAGTACTGCTGATGGTTTCGCTGAGTGCAAACTGACACGATGGACACATGCACAGCTTTTGACGAATTTGAAATTCCAAACTTATATACTTTCATTCTGGTTTCAGAGATCCTCTACTGGAAAATATGCAAGGCTGCCAGAGAACATTACAATAGGACTGGCCGTTTTTCCTTATATGACAGTTTGTACAGCCAGGCCCTTAGTTACTAGCTACTTCTACTAGCAAAGTTTGTTGGTTTTGGCGGACCTGACTGATCCTCATGAAAAAAGCTACTTTTATCCTGAAGCATATTCATGCTTTCCTTAAAGATGGAAACTACTCTAATAGAATGGGTTACAGAAAATTTTATGTACATTATCTTATTTATACTTAAAAACAAATTTTATGGGGGAGAGAGCAAAAGCTTTACTATTTCTACTTTAATATTATGGGATCCAGATCTCAGTAGATGGCACATAGCATCTCAGTTTCCTCAACAAGCAAAGAATGAATTTGGAGTATAAGCCTAGGCCTTCTGAGTCCGTTCCAAGTTTATATTCTCTACCCTACCTCCTTGCCTTTATTATGGCTAACAAACACTACACAACTTTGTTATGTGATCTCAGAAAGTACGTCACAAATTTCATACTGTTATATCTGAAATCCCCATTATAATTTCAGTTTCCCTCTCATTGATCATTTATTTTTTACTTTTTATTTTGGTATCATTAATCTACAATTACATGAAGAACATTATGTTTACTAGGCTCCCCCCTTTATGACGTCCCCCACACATACCCCTTCACAGTCACGGTTCATCAGCGTAGTAAGATGCTGTAAAATCATTACTTGTCTTCTCTGTGTTGTACAGCCCTCCCCGTGCCCCCCCCCCCCACATTATACATGCTAATCATAATGCCCCCTTTCATAGATTTTTTTTTATGGGGCAATCACAGATAAGCAGGTTTGTAATAAGAATGCTCTTAAGGCAAAGAAGCTGTTAAAAACATTCCAGTATCTGAATGTGACACTCTAGCTGGTACAGTCTTGTTCTTTCAGATTACAATAAAGGGTACTCTTCTTTATTGACCAGTGATATTAGAAAAATCATAATGCCATAAAACATTAGTCAATTGTTTGCCTTGCAAACAAATTCTGAATTTTTTGTACCATTACTTTAAGTTATTGTTGTTAATAAACTATACAACATTTTATGCTAAAGATTAGTGGCAACTTTCAGCTCATTTTTCCCAATGAATCAGAATTATGTGCGGTTATTGGTTTTTCCTCCGAAACAATTCCTCCCTGAATCTGAGAAACTCAGAAAATCTTATGAGTTACATATATGCTTTTCTCTGTTAGCAAGTGGAACAGAAAACACAGAAAAGAAAAATGAAGTCCTTTTAACCTTGTTTCTCATTCCTAGGGCAAGTTGTACACTTCCTAAACTGCTTCCTAGGCTCGTAAGGACGAACCATGATAATCTCCAGGCCCAGCAATTTTTAACCAGGAAAGCTAGGTGTGTGCACGCCTCACCACATGACCCAAAGGTCCTCTCCATCTAACAGGTCCACAGCAACACCAAAGATCCTTCTTACCAAAATAAAAAAGCAGTCTCTCCAGATTCCTAAACGTCATTAAATCCTTCCCTAAGGCTCCACTTTCATCATGTGCTACTTAGATCTAAGGAAAGAAACGGTAAGGTGGGGTACTAACAATATAAGAATTTTTCAAGAATATGTTGATTGTCTACTTAAAGGACTAGTACTACAAATATTTCTAATTTTATTATGTCTTCATATAAGTTCTATACATTTCAGCATTATTAACCCCATTTTGTGTTCCTATGTGTAACATCTTCTCATGCTTTATAGCAACTTTTAGATCCATGAGTAGGAGGCAGTGCCCAGAGTGATGTTTACACTAAAAAAATATAAAAATTGAGCCTGCAGCCTATTGTTAATCAAAAAAATATTTTTTCTTGGCTTTCATAGAAGAATGGCAATGACTGTAACAATTATTTCAGAAGTAAAAAAAAACCCAAAAACTACACACATCTATGAAGTGCTTAATATTCGCAAAGTTCTGTTGTAAATTTTTACAAATATTGACTAATTTAATCATCACAACATCCCTTCAAGATAGTCACTATTATTATTCCATATACATAACAAACAGGAAACCAAGGTGCAGAGGTTGAATAACATGCTCAAGTTCATTTAACTAATAAGCAGTACAAACATGGGAAATCTCTCTCTGAGCTGTACTCTAAAGCATGATACCATACTCTACATGACAATTAAATCTATTTAAGACATTAGGATTAAAGATGGCTGTGTGAGAGGAGAGACAGAGGCTTCCTCCTAAGACTGGATACAATTAGAAAATACAGTTGGTGCAACTAATCCTGAAAAAGCAACAGGAAAGAGGATGGCGCCAGACTGCACACACCTGGAGAAAGAGCAGACCTCACCAAACGGGAAAACATACCAGAACTGTGACCCAGCAGGACCCGAGCCCTTCCCCCACCCCAGCTCATGGCAGGAGGAAGAGAAACTGAGCAGGGAGGGAGTGGAAGGCTTGGGACTGCTGAATACCTAGCTCTGGAGATCTGCGCTGGGAGCACAAACCTATATTTCATGCTGCTTTCATCATACTCTTCTGATTATGGGGTTGGAAAGCTGGGACAGGTGGAGTTGCTGGGGAGACTGGGACTCCAGCCGCTTGAGGAAAGCAGGGATCCATATCCAGCTGCTCTGGGACAAAAGCTTATATCTGTGTGCTCAGCCCACTGGTTCAGGTAGTGGACACATGCAAAGCAGCTGGAAAGTGGGGAACAGCTCTTTCCTCCCCTCAGGCACCAATACTGCTCCCCTGCGACCCCTGACATTGCTTCAGGGGCTGAGCAGCTCAAGAATAGAGATTCTGGACAATAGAGGGCACCATATACAAACATGAAAAGCCAAAGAAACCTGGTCCATAGTAAAATTATTAATACAACTTCCGAGAAAGATTTATATGATATAGACCTCGTGACTCTTCCTGAAAGGGAGTTCAAAATAAAAATCATCAACATGCTAATGAAGGTACAGAAAGACATCCAAGAACTCAGGAATAAATTCAGGTCAGAGATCCAATTGTTGAAGAGCATGATGGAGGGTATGACAGCAGGTTGGATACAATGGAGGAGATGATAAATGAAATAGAATCTAGAGAAGAGGAATACAAAGAAGGTGAGGGACAGAGAGAAAAAAGGATCTCTAAGAATGAAAGAATATTGAAAGAAATGTGTGACCAATCCAAGCGGAACAATATTCACATTATAGGGATACCAGAAGAAGAAGAGACAGAGAAAGGGATAGAAAGTGTCTTTGAGGAGGAAGTTGCTGAAAACTTCCCCAATCTGGGGAAGGAGATAGTCTCTCAGGCCATGGAGATCCACAGATCTCCCAACATAAGGGACCCAAGGAAGATAACACCAAGACACATAGTAATTAAAATGGAAAAGATCAAGGATAAGGACAGACTGTTAAAAGCAGCCAGAGACAGAAATAAGATCACATACAAAGGAAAGCCCATCAGGCTAACATCAGAGTTCTCAGCAGAAACTTTACAGGCCAGAAGGGAGTGACATGATGTATTTAATGCCATGAAGCACAAGCTCCTGGAACCAAGACTACTTTATTCAGCAAGATTATCATTTAAATTTGAAGGAGGGATTAAATAATTTCCAGATAAGCAAAAGCTGAGAGAATTTACCTCTCACAAACCATCTCTACAGTCTATTTTGGAGGGACTGTTATAGATGAAAGTGTTCCTAAGGTTGAATAGCTGTCACCAGAGGTAATAAAACCATAGTAAAGAAAGTAGAACAGCCAATTACTAAGCAAATGCAAAATTAAATCAACTATCCCCAAAGTCAATCAAGGGATAGACAAAATGTACAGAATATGATACATAATATATAAAGAATGGAGGAGGAAGAAAAAGGAGGAGAAACACAAAGGAACCTTTAGATTTGGTTTGTAACAGCATACAAAGTGAGTTAAGTTAGACTCGTACATAGTAAGGAAGTTAACCTTGAAACTTTGGTAACCACAAATCTAAAGCCTGCAATGGCAATAAGTACATACCTATCGATAATCACCCTAATGTAAATGGACTGAATGCACCAATCAAAAGACATACAGTCAATGAATGGATAAAAAAACAAGACCCATCTATATGCTGCTTACAAGAGACTCACCTCAAACCTGAAGACATGCCCAGACTAAAAGTCAAGGGATGGAAAAGATATTTCATGCTAACAACAGGGATAAAAAAGCAGCTGTTGCAGTACTAGTATCAGACAAAATAGACTTCAAAACAAAGAAAGTAAAAAGAGGTAAAGAAGGACATTACATAATGATAAAGGGCTCAGTCCAACAAGAGGATATAACCATTATAAATATATATGCACCCAACACAGGAGCACCAGCATATGTGAAACAAATACTAACAGAACTAAATGAGGAAATAGAAAGCAATGCATTCATTTAAGGAGACGTCAATACACCATTTACTCCAAAGGACAGATCCACCAGACAGAAAATAAGTAAGGACACACAGGCACTGAACAACACACTAGAACAGATGGACCTAATAGACATCTATAGAACTCCACATCCAAAAGCAACAGGATACACATTCTTCTCAGGTGCACATGGAACATTCTCCAGAATAGACCACATACTAGCTCACAAAAAGAGCCTCAGTAAATTCCAAAATATTGAAATTCTACCAACCAATTTTTCAGACCACAAAGGTATAAAACTAGAAATAAATTCTACAAAGAAAAAAAAAGGCTCACAAACACATAGAGGCTTAACAACAGGCTCCTAAATAATCAATGGATCAACGACCAAATTAAAAGAGATCAAGCAATATATGGAAACAAATAACAACAACAACACAAAGCTCCATCTTCTGTGGGATGCAGTGAAAGCAGTCTTAAGAGGAAAGTATATAGCAATCCAGGCATATTTAAAGAAGGAAGAACAATCCCAAATGAATGGTCTAATGTCCCAATTATCAAAATTGGAAAAAGAACAAATGAGGCATAAGGTCAGCAGAAGGAGGGACATAATAAAGATCAGAGAAGAAATAAACAAAATTGAGAAGAATCAAACAATAGCAAAAATCAATGAAACCAAGAGCTGGTTCTTCAAGAAAATAAACAAAATAGATAAGCCTCTAGCCAGACTTATTAAGAGGAAAAGAGAGTCAACACAAATCAACAGAATCAGAAATGAGAAAGGAAAAATCACAAAGGACCCCACAGAAATACAAAGAATTATTAGAGAGTACTATGAAAACCTATATGCTAACAAGCTGGGAAACCTAGGAGAAATGGACAACTTCCTAGAAAAGTACAACCTTCCAAGACCCAGAAAGAAACAGAAAATCTAAGCAGACCAATTACCAGCAACGAAATTGAAGCGGTAATCAAAGAACTACCAAAGAACAAAACCCCCGGGCCAGATGGATTTACCTAGGAATTTTATCAAACATACAGAGAAGACATAATACCCATTCTCCTTAAAGTTTTCCAAAAAATAGAAGAGGAGGGAACACTCCCAAACTCATTCTATGAAGCCAACATCACCCTAATAGCAAAACCAGGCAAAGACCCCACCAATAAAGAAAATTACAGACCAATATCCTTGATGAATGTAGATGCAAAAATACTCAACAAAATATTAGCAAACCAAATTCAAAAATACATTAAAAGGATTATACACCATGACCAAGTGGGATTCATCCCAGGGATGCAAAGATGGTACAATATTTGAAAATCCTTCAACATCATCCACCACATCAACAAAAAGAAGGACAAAAACCACATGATCATCTCCATAGATGCTGAAAAAGCATTTGACAAAATTCAACATCCATTCATGATAAAAACTCTCAGCAAAATGGGAATAGAGGGCAAGTACCTCAACATAATAAAGGCCATATATGATAAACCCACAGCCAACATCATACTGAACAGCGAGAGGCTGAAAGCTTTTCCTCTAAGATCAGTAACAAGACAGGGATGCCCACTCTCCCCACTGTTATTCAACATAGTATTGGAGGTCCTAGCCACGGCAATTAGACAAAACAAAGAAATACAAGGAATTCAGATTGGTAAAGAAGTCAAACTCACTATTTGCAGATGACATGATATTGTACATAAAAAACCCTAAAGACTCCACTCCAAAACTTCTAGAACTGATATCCAAATACAGCAAAGTTGCAGGATACAAAATTAACACACAGAAATCTGTGGCTTTCCTATACACTAACAATGAACTAATAGAGAAATTAGGAAAATAATCCCATTCACAATTGCATCAAAAATAATAAAATACCTAGGAATAAACCTAACTAAATCTATTTAAAATTTAATGATCTCCAGATTGGAGAATTTTCTAAATATCTGAGGAAGCATTTTATAATAGGATCTAGCATGTTTTTCTGATCTGATTCTAATAGATTCACTTCTATCCTAGTCAAACTCTCAGAAAGTTTAAGAAATTGATAAGCTGGTTTTAAAATGCATCTGGATCTATTAAGGCAATAAGCAGGAAAACTACTTTTGTAAAGATAAAGCTGAGGAATCTACAGTACCTGACTTTTTTACTATATAATACCACGGTGATCAAACTGTGTAGTATTTGTGAGGATACATGCAAAATCAATGAAATAAACTGGAGAACTTATAAACAGATGTACATTTGCACTATCAGTTGCTTTTTAATAAATATGCATATATAGTTTATAAAAGATAAACTATTTAACAAATGATGTTGAGGCAACTGAGCATCTCTGTGGAAAACAATTATCTAATCCCTTACCTCATACCACAGAAATGATTAATTTGCAATTAATCATGAACCTAAATGAAAAGCAACACTTATAAAACATCATTGTGGCCTTGGAGTAGGCAAAGATTTCCTAATAGAACAATAATCACTAACAATGAAAGAAGAAAATTAATAAATTGGAAGGACTCTGTCATATATGATTTACAGATATCAGTAATACATATAATGTTGGCATTTACCAAAATTAAAAACTTGTGCTCTCTGTAATTATATTTAATAAAAATGCAAGCCCTAGGCTAGAAAAATATTATTTATATATCATTATAAATGATATGTACTCCTATTATTTATATATTATGTATCATAATGTACTTGTATCAGGCATATATATAAAATAAATTATGATATAAAGATGTACAAATAAATAATAAGAACAAGAACATCATAAATATGGGGAAAGCCCCAATGATCACTTTACAAACTAAGTATAAAAAACAGCCAATCCACTGGCCAGCACCAAAAAGACTAAGAACAACAAATGCTGGCAAGGATGCAGAGACAGGGGAACCCTCCTACACTGCTGGTGGGAATGTAAGCTAGTTCAACCATTGTGGAAATCAATAAGGAGGTTCTTCAAAAAACTAAAAATAGAAATACCATTTGACCCAGTAATCCCACTCCTTGGAATTTACCCAAAGAATACAACTTCTCTGATTCAAAAAGACATATACACCACTATGTTTATCACAGCACTATTTACAATAGCTAAGATATGGAAACAACCTAAGTGTCCATCAGTAGATGAATGGATAAAGAAGAGGTGGTACATATACACATTGGAATATTATTCAGCCATAAGAAACAAATCCTACCATTTGCAACAACATGGATGGAGCTGGAGGATATTACGCTCAGTGAAATAAGCCAGGCAGAGAAAGACAAGTGCCAAATGATTTCCCTCATTTGTGGAGTATAACAACAAAGCAAAACTGAAGGAGCAAAATGGCAACAGACTCACACACTCTAAGAAGGGACTAGTGGTTACCAAAGGGGAGGGATGTGGGAGGGCGGCTGGGGAGGGAAGGAGAAGGGAATTGAGGGGTATTATGTTTAGTACACATGGTGTGGGGGATCATGGGGAAGACAGTGTAGCACAGAGAAGACAAATTGTGAATCTGTGGCATCTTAATACACTGATGGATAGTGACTGCAATGAGTATGGGTGGGGACTTGACAATATGGGTGAATGTAATAACCACATTGTTTTTCATGTGAAACATTCATAAGAGTGTATATCAATAATACCTTAATAGGCAAAAATAGCCATCCACATCTGAGGATTGTTCAACATTATTATTCAAATTTAAACAGCTATATATACTGTTAAAATGGTTAAATTAAAAAGAATTGCAATATCAACATTGGCAAGGATTGGAAGCAACTGAAATTCTCAAACATTGCTGGTAGAAATGTTTGAGTGATAAAAAATGTGATAAAACTACTTTGGAAAACAGTGATATTTTCTTATTATTTAAAATATGCTAGCCATACAACTTAAGCCAGTCTACGCCAACGTGTTTATCAGTGAACTGAAAATACTGGCCTACATAAATGGGTTTTCCTAGCAGCTTTCTTCTTAGTCCACAACTGGAAATAGCTCTAATGTCCAGGAGGTGCATGTAGATAAATAACTTCTGGTATAGCAAAAGAATGGGCTGCTCAAAACATAAAATAACAACATACTGATGCATACATGACTGAATCTCAAAAACAGACTGAGTGAAAGAAGCTGGATACGATAGAATAAAATTTTGTAATCCCATTTATATCAAATTATAGGACACACTAAATTATTTTAACTGACAGAAAATCAGTGGTTGCCAGAGCCAGAGTCAGATTGAATTGATAGAAAACAGAAGCATATGTGGTGACACAAATATTCTCTTTCTTGATTAAGATTGTTGTTATATGGGTGATTACAATTATCAAAACCAATTTAACTTTATACTTAAAATGAGTGCACTTACTGTATGCAAATCATCTCTTAACAAAATTGATTAAAATTGTACAGTGAAGAACTGTGGAAATATGTGAAACAAAATAAAGAGGCAAAAGGAAAGGAACTATAAATCTAAATTAGAAAGTTACTATGAGCTAACTTAAAATACACCATTTAATGTGTATATGCACATGGAGATTCACTCAGATCCCATACAATTGGCACCTACAGTGGAAAAGCATGAGTGAAAAAATTGCAAACAATGCAATTAAAAAACTGCTTTTTCCTTTATGTAGCTTCCCCAACTGTTCATTTCAGATTAATTTGAAAAAAGCAATTGACAGAAGCAACCTTTCTCTCTCTCACTGTTGAGAGTATAGCTAAACTAGCCCACAGTATTATTGCACAGGCATCCATTTTGTGAGGCTAAGAGACTTTCAAGGGTTTTGAATTGACACTAGCCCCTTCCTCCAGGCCATGCCCAAGATAAAAGCCCTCAGACTCACACATAACTGTGAATTCTTGATAAGACTCCCTTAATGCCATTGTGATAAAGTCTCTCCTGCCCCCCAGGTTGCTCCTTTACCTTGTGCATCCCTTAATCTCTTCATCCCAAAGCACTCCACCAACAGACCCTAATAAGGGCATGTACCCCAGGTCTTATTTAGCTCTTTGCCTGCACTCTACTTTGACCTCCCTGTGTGGTCACTCAAAGCGTACCCTGAATCTCCTCCAGGACTTGCGAGGAATAAGCTTCTCTGTTTCATTTTCTCTCTCTATCTTTTGCTGATACTGTGGCACCATCTGACAACCCAGAGCTCTACTTAACAAGCTTAATTTAACAACAACAACAAAATCACAAGGAAAACTGGCCTCGATAGATGTTCCCTTAAAAACACATACTGAATGCCCATTATCTCAAAGAACACTAAGCAAATGCCAGAAGCCTTGTTGAATTTTCGCAAGCCTGCATTTTTCTTCAAATATCCATGTCTTGTATGCAGTTGGTTACATCTGAACTGGGCTAATAATTTAACCAGAGTAAGCAATTTTGCTCAAGTTATTTCTGCAAAGCTGGGGATGGCAAGTCACTGCTGCTCTTTTCTTCCAGAAGGAAACTGAAGAGACACTAGAGCCATAGATAGTAGAAGGTACCTGTAAATTTCATTTAGTTCAACTTGCTCACTTTGCAAATAAGAAAAGTGGCACTCAGAGGAAAAGAAATCAAGGAGATTGCATGTGACAGAAGTGATGGAATTTCCCTAATGGCATATATTATTACTAGAGCTCATGTCAGAAGCCAAATCTTTTGATTCCCAATTCAATATTATTTTTACCATGCCTTGAAATACAGGTTAATGCGAAAATAGTGTGTCATCCAGAACAACCAGTACTTCAAATATATTACTGTACTTTCTATAACACTTACATCAAAGCCTTAATTAGAAACTTCTTAGCACGTATTTCCTTCAGATAATTAATTCACTGAATATTCCCATTCCCGTGATATTCTTGTAAATGAAATCTGGTAGACACCAGCCTACTCCATGTTGTTAACAACGAAATCTTTGAGATTCTCTTCAGAAGACCATATGGTCCTTGAAGGAACTATGTATCTGAGAATTTTCTAATTCTCAATGTTAATTACATAGATTCAGTGAATTGAATGTTGAATGTGGTATACATTTCTAAAATAATCTAAAAAACTAAAGAAGAGATTTGACACCTCCCCAGGTCATATATTATTGTATTTAATTATTTTAAAAACACTCACCATAAAAATAAGGAAGGCAAAGGCCTAGAACCTTAAGGAACTTCTCTCAACATTGCAACAACCTGTGTATCCTAGCTTACTGGTCGTACTGACCACACAAGGCTTGACACTTCACCTAAGTGGTTGTCAGGTGTTGTAGTATGTTGCATAAATGTGACTAAAGAACTCTATGCCTTGTATTTGTTTTTCTTTCTTACCCATTCTTGAAAAAATGGGAATGTTTTCATCTGCGAATTGAAAAGGAAATATAAATCACTAGGGACAGAGAGAAACATGAAGATTATGAAGGCCCTACATTCACTTTGCACAGAAAATAAACTCTTTACCACTTCGTCCTATTACATAAATAATTTATGCTTGGGGGATTTTTGAATTAATGGTAAGAAATTTTTAAGAAAAATGTGGATGACATTTGTAATAGGCTCTGCTTCTATTAACTGCGATTGTCTGTTTCATGTCAGTGACACACTAAGAAATAGATTTCCCATTTCTTCATCTAAACATTTCATTTTGAACATAGGAGATTCTGTATTTTACCAAGGATGGGACTGAGTATTTCTTGCTACATAGGAGTGAATCAACTAATCAACTAATTCCAGCAAAATTGATAATTCTAATGTTTTATCTATGACTTCTCTTATAAAAATTTTTTGCAATAATATTGTCTTGCCAATGGGTTTCAGCCCTGGGAAAGTTCGCTGTGGATTCAGTGTGACCAAGAAATGACAGCAGAATATTTCTTTGGGGTGAAAGTTTATTACCCGGCTTGTTCTTCCAGTGGTGGGTCGAGCACTAGCATCTCTGCCTCCGCCCAGAGCACTGGGTCGAGCCCTCTACATAGCACAATAATAGCTTATTGCCTAAAGGTGTGGAAGCCGTAGACTAGCAAAAGGGCAGTTACATCATCAGGTGGTTTAAATACACTGAGGATCCTGGCCATAGGAACCCTCACCCACAGTATATTTGTTTGAGTTTCTACCAGTCTAATTTTAACTTCTTGATAGTGAGAATAATTCTTAATGACCTCTGCATAACCAGTTTCTTTTACATATAAAATATTCTAGTAATATGCTTTCCCCCACCACAAACTTTGGGTATATATGTGGGCCTTTGCAAAACAAAATGCCTTACAAAATTGAGTCAAACCCCTGACTTCAAGTTCACACTCAGCTGATTTAGCTGTCTAACTGGTCCTGACTTTAGACACTCTGGTGTTTCTCAGCTAAAGGAATGTGTGTGTGTATATATGTATGAATGTATGTATTTATTTATTATCTACAGCATGTTGCTGCAGTAATGAATCTCCCATTTGTTCACGTCTGCTATGCTAACACACTTGGGTAGCCCCTAATACAATGATGCTTATATCCTGAGAATTTTCCTTGTTTGGTCAATGGTAGAGCAGCAGACATGAGACAAGCAGTGACTTTGAAAATGCTTTACACTGGTCTTTGCTCTGTTGCTGCTCTTGGAACAATGCCACCATGTACATAATCACAGGCTGGCCTGCTAGAAGATGAGACTGGGTGAAGTGATTCCCATTTGGGAATTCAAGGCCATCATACCCAGAAGTCCCACCCAGCCCACCAGCTCATCACACATACCTGCATAAACCCAGCTGGGATTAGGTGAATGAGGTCCACATCAGAAGTTCCAGTCAGCTGAGCCTAACCAAAACTGTCAACTTGCAGAGATGTCAGTTAAATACACTGCTGTGTATGTAGGTTTATGTGTGTGTGTTTGTGTGTTTAAACCACTGCATTTTTGAATGCCTTGTTTATGCAACCAATACCACCTGACATATTTTCTATCTTTCATAGTTGGTCATAAGTTTTATTAGGCAGGAACTTTATCTATCTTGTTCTTCTTATACCCCAGCATCCAGAATGGTGCCTGACACACCGTATATATATATATAGTGAATTGACAGTAAAAGAAAGAATGAATTAATATTATACATATCTAAAAGGCTGAGAAGCAATAATTATTATTCTTCATTCTTGAGATTCTCATCTGTCACAGAGGGATCAATATTCATGTGCTTAATACATATCACTGTCTTTAATTTTTTTGTTCTTAGTTACATTCTAGAATATTCCATAGTAAATTTGAAGCTTTTTACAAGTAACATAGCCTCATTGTTCATTTTCTCAGATTCCTCTTTTTGTTACTGTATGAGATGGGATAGGGACAGAGAGTGGCTACAGATGGGAGACGCCCTCTATTGTTGAATGAAAATAGGAATATTTTCTTCCAAGAATGGCATTACAGTGTAATGACGGGTGAAAACATGGGTTAATATATTATATTGTTGAATATATGGAAAACCATTATACAAATTAAAAGTATACTCTGAGAGAGCTTGCATTGTTGAGTTTTTCTTACATATATAAATATGTATAATTCCAATATTAACTTCTTGATTGGATCTTTTTCAGGTGAGTTTAATTTCAAATGTTATAAACTCAGAGCAGCTGCCATAAATCTAAATACTGGCAAGGAAGATTTTTCCTGTTTCTCCTCTCTTCATTTATCACAATTCTTCTGCAATGGTCTCTGAAAGTACAATATTCCTGGTTGTGAGAAAAATGATTTTGCATAAGATTACTGTTGTCATGTTGGAGTTTGGCTTACTTTCTATTTTATGTTAAGTTTGGGTATCTGGGGTCATTGTATTGATAACTTTGTGTTCTATCAGATCTTTGGACTTTTTATACAGTGATGCCCATAAAAGACAGGCTTGAATAGATTCAAGTTTAAAGGATAAAGAGGATATGGAGAGCTAAGGTGGTTGAAGGAACTCTGCACTTTTCCTGGAAACCCTCAACTTCTGTGGTTGAGACTGAGGAGAATAAAAATTTAGAGAGGACATCAATTTAACTACTACATGGATTATAAAAATGTAGATGATGTGTACACAGGAGCCATTCTGTTACCTTCACAGATACCACCTTCCAAATGGGTACCAAAGATATGTACAAGAATGTCCATAATATTATTATGAGTCAAAGTCAAATAGCTGGAAACTATACATTCATCAACACTAAAATAGATAGTCATATACACCCCAAATGAAATATTATGACAATGAAAAGATATAAACTATAGCTATATAAAATATGTCATACATGTTATAAAATAATTCTGGGCTAAAGAAGTTAGAAATGTAAAAAATAACAGACCATATGCTTCTACCTTGTGAAGTTAAGAAAAATTGGCAAAAATACCTTTTAGTGCTAAATGTCAGGAAAACTGCCACCCTTGGGAAAGACACAAGGAAGGGAGAGTGATCATAAGCAGAGACAAGAAGGATCTTCAAAAATGATGGCAATTTTTCATTTCTCATTGCATTTTAATTCCAGTGTGTTTTTTAAAAATTGCTGTAAATTTTATCTCTTATTTTTGTTGTATTTCCTAATCATTTTTTCTACTTTTGCTGTTTAAGATACATTTATTCATTTAATCTCTTTTATTGTCATTCATCTATCCAGATTCTGGAACTACACAGATATAATTAAACAGCAGGCAAAAAAAGCACAGACAAACAAAATTAATGTACTAGTCAAAAAATAAAAACCAAATCAAATTAAGAAATTACAGTAAAGGAAGCAAAGGAGTGAGCTCTCGGATATCTGGAGTAAAGACAGTCTAGGTCAAAGGAATGTCAAGTGCAAAGCTCTAGGCTGAGAATAGGCCTGGATTCAGAGGAACTGAGGAACAGCCAGGAGGCCACCGTGGCGGGAGCAGAGTGAGCGTGGTGGGGAGTGACAATGAAGCCAGGGAGTAATGACAGTAGGATGTGCCGGGCATTTAAAACGTTGGATTTTATTTCAGATGACTTGGAAGGCTGTTGAAGGGTTTTTAGCAAAAGATCAATGGGATCTGTTGTCCATAGAAAACTATCATCTGGCTGCTTCTCCGAGATTTGATTCAAGGATATAAAGAGGCAATGGCAGAAGCATGAGAACCTGAGGACCATTACAAAGATATTAAAATAGGCCAGAAAAGATGATGGTAGCTTACACCAAGAAAACAGAAGTGGAGGAGGTAAAAATGGTGAAATTTTGGATATATTTTGAAGGTAAAACCAACAAGCTGTATTTGCTGACAAATTGAATTTGAAGTGTGAACACCAAAGAGTAATCAAAGATGAATCTAGACATAAGCACCTGATCAACTGGATTTGCTGTCATTAACTGAAACAGGAAAAGAGAGCTGGGGAGAAAATACAAGGATACAGCATTTAGACATACTGGTTTTAAGATGCCACAGAAACACTGAAATAAACACAGAAATGCAAGATGAGAAGATGAGTAAATGTAAAGCTTAGAGGAGTGACACAGGTCAGCTGATCAAGTTAAGCAAAAAGCTTCAATCAGGAACAACTGATATTACACAGCTAGAGCCCTAGGTAGGCACTCCGCAGTTAACGTCTGTGACAGGGGCTGCCTCCATACACCAAGACACAGCAGTCAGCACTTGTGCAGGATTTAGGGCAGCAATGTGGTTAAGGGAGAGACAGATTTCAGTCAGAGTCAGATGGTGAAAGGAATGCTCTGAGAAAGTACTGAGATACAGGGCATTTTAATAATTGACCATGTATGCTAAAGAAAGAGGAAAAGGCCTAGAAGACAGATAAGATGAGCTGATGTATATGAGAATGAAGAGCTTCTTTGAATGGTGGACACAAGTAAGGACACAAGCCATGCTGCAAGGGCTCCTGCAGTTCCCTGGGCACTCCTGCCAGCACTGACATGCAGTCTGAGGCCTGGGTGAGGGAGTCAAAAATGCAGGACTTTCTGATTCTCCCATCTTTCTTGTCTCTGCTCATGAACATTTCTCCTCTCACTTGCTTTTTGTAGCTGTCTCCACTCCATCTTTGAAATACTTTCCTTCTTTTCATCCTCTTAAAACCAGCTCAAGTGTCAATTAGGAAAACTTCCCTCAGCCAATCCAGACCTGCCCAATCTGAGCTGCATAACTTTTCTCAGCTTCTGTATCATAAATCATAGTAGCCATTTCTTCATCTTTTGCACCATACCATTACCTACTGAACACTCTTGAAAACTCTGCTTTATCTCTGTATCACCAATATTAGGCACATAATAGGCTACTTTTTGAATGGAAGAAAAATCAATCTGGTACTCTTGATTAAAAAGGACATGTTTGAATTTTTAGTGAAAGTAGTGTACTGCAAAAGAATCTCTCTGTTTAGGTAAGTTTCAACTCAGCCAGGACAAGTACTGGAAAAGAAGGACTATTTAAAAAAGGGTCACAGCCTGCAGTAATAGTATAAGAAAAATTAAATTTCATAATAAAACAAAGTTTGCACAATACATCAAATCACAAATAGGCTTTAGGTTCCTTTTTAATCAAGAAATAAAACAAATAATAGCTCATCTTACACCTTAATGCAAGTATAACAGGCAGTTTGTTCCTATGTGTCTTCTGTCTTTGACAGAAAAACACTGAGAGAGAGGGAGGGACGGGGAGAGAATGACCTTTAAAATAAATAATTAAATCAAGTGTCAACTAAAGGCAAGTTTAGCTTAGGATAAATGGAGACACTATATAAAGGCATTGGCTAATAAAATAAGCCAACACACGTAGTCTAGATATTTGGTATTTAAGGACACTAATAGAGTCTCATTAACAAAATCATTTATATGTATATAGTGATTTACTATTATCCATATGCTGTTCTCTCTTAATCGAAATTCTGTGCCATTATCTGGACCTTATTCCATCTCATTGCTAAAATATTTGTCTGAAGAACATATGTTTATTTCCATTATACAGATGAGAACAGCAGCCATACCTAACTTGCCCTCAGATTCATGAGCTAAGGAGCAGACCCAAGGCGTAAAGGCAGGACTTCTGAATACATATTTAGAATTCTCTCTATGAAACAGGAGAATCTGCAAATGTATGCTCATTTGCAAATGAAAAATAGGAGAGACACAAATATCCTGGAGTCAGTATATATACTAATGTTCAAAGAAGAGAAAGAGATCATGAAAACTAAAGAAGTAAAGCTGGTAAGTAAGTTTGATGCTAAACCTCAGCAGATTTCAAAAAGCATTGGTAAACAGTTGCTTTGAGAGTATTAGAATACAATGGTAGAACAAACTACTTAATGCTGGATCATTTAAAATGTAATACAAATGCTCTTAATATTATTCTCTATTATTGTAATTTTTTTTTCAGAGTCCCCAGGCCTGCTTCATTTGTCTGGGGTAAAGAACATACTGCATTTACATTTTCTTCTTTTTCTTTTCATAAAAGTATGATTGATATACACTGTTATGAAGTATTCACATGAAGAAACAATGTGGTTACTATATTTACCCATATTATCAAGTTTCCACCCATACCCCAATGCAGTCACTGTCCATCAGTGCACCAAGATGCAACACATCCACTGTGTGCCTTCTCTGTGCTACACTGTTCTCCCCGTGATCCCTCACACCATGTGTACTAAACATAATAATCCTCAATCCCCTTCTCCTTCCCTCCCAACACACCCTCCCAAACCCCTCCACTTTGGTGACCACTAGTTCATTCTTGGAGTCTCTGAGTTCACTGCTATTTTGTTCATTCGGTTTTGCTTCATTGTTATACTCCACAAATGAGGGGAATCATTTGGCATTTGTCTTTCTCCACCTGGCTTATTTCACTGAGCATAATGTCCTCAGGCTCCATCCATGCTGTTGTAAATTGTAGGATTTTTTTCCTTCTTATGGCTGAATAGTATTCCATTGTGTATATGTACCACCTCTTCTTTATCCATTCATCTACTGATGGACACTTAGGTTGCTTCCATATCTTGGCTATTGTAAAAAGTGCTGCAATAAACATAGGGGTGCATAAGTCTTTTTGAATCTGAGAAGTTATATTCTTTGGGTAAATCCAAGGAGTGGATTCCCCAGTCAAATGGTATTTCTATTTTTAGTTTTTTGAGGAACTTCCATATTGCTTTCCACAATGGTTGAACTAGCTTACATTTCCACCAGCAGTGTAGGAGGGTTCCCCTTTCTCCATACCCTCACCAGCAGTTGCTGTTCTTAGTGTTTTCTATGCTGGCCATCCTTACTGGTATTAGATGATATCTCATTGTGGTTTTAATTTGCATATCCCTGATGATTAGTGATGAGGAGCATCTTTTCATGTGTCTGTTGGCCATCTGAATTTCTTCTTTGAAGAACTGTCTCTTCATATCCTCTGCCCATTTTTTTTATCAGGTTATTTGCTTTTTGGGTGTTGAGGCGTGTAAGTTCTTATATATTCTGGATGTTAACCCCTTGTCAGATATGTCATTTATAAATATATTCTCCCATACTATCGGATGCCTTTTTGTTCTGCTGATGGTGTCCTTTGCTGTACAGAAACTTTTTAGTTTGAAGTAGTGCCATGAGATCGTTTTTGCTTTTGTTTCCCTTGCTCAAGGAGATGTGTTCAGGAAGAAGTTGCTCATGCTTATATTCAGGAGATGTTTGCCTATGTTGTCTTCTAAGAGTTTTATAGTTTCATGACTTACATTCAAGTCTTTGATCCATTTAGAGTTTACTTTTGTGTATGGGGTTAAACAATAACCCAGTTTCATTCTCTTGCAAGTAGCTGTCCAGTTTTGCCAACACCAGTTTTTGAAGAGGCTGTCATTTCCCTATTGCATATCCATGGCTCCTTTATCATATATTAATTGACCATATATGGTCGGGTTTATATCAGGGCCTTCTAGTCTGTTCCATTAGTCTAAGGGTCTGTTCTTGTGCCAGTACTAAATTGTCTAGAGTATGGAGGCTTTGTAGTAGAGCTTGAAGAGTTGGGGAGCGAAATGCCCCCAGCTTTTTCTTCCTTCTCAGAATTGCTTTGGCTATTCAAGGTCTTTTGTGGTTCCATATGAATTTTAGAACGATTTTCTCTAGTTCATTGAAGAATGTTGTTGGTATTTTGATAGAAATTGCATTGAATCTATAGATTGCTTTAGGCAGAATGGAAATTTTGGCAATATTAATTCTTCCATCCATGGGCATGGGATGTGTTCCATTTATTGGTATATTCTTTAATTTCTCTCAAGAGTGTCTTGTAGTTTTCATCATATAGGTCTTTCACTTACTAGGTTAGGTTTATTCCTAGGTATTTTATTCTTTTTGATGCAATTGTGAGTGGAATTCTTTTCCTGATTTCTCTTTCTGCTTGTTAGTATAAAGGAATGCAACAGATTTCTGTGTATTAATTTTGTATCCTGCAACTTTGCGGGATTCAGATATTAGATCTAGTAGTTTTGGAGTGGATTCTTCAGGGTTTTTTATATACAATATCATGTCATCTACAAGGAAGGACAGCTTGACTTCTTCCTTGCCAATCTGGATGCCTTTTTTTTTCTTTGTGTTGTCTGATTGCCATGGCTAGGATCTCCAGAACTATGTTGAGTAAAAGTGGGGAGAATGGGCATCCTTGTCTTATTCCCGATCTTACAGGAAAAGTTTTCAGCTTCTTGCTGTTAAGTATGATGTTGGCTGTGGGTTTTCCATATATGGCCTTTATTTTGTTGAGGTACTTGCCCTCTATAACCATTTTGTTGAGAGTTTTTATCATGAATGGATGTGGAATTCTGTCAAATACTTTTTTTCAGCATCTATGGAGATGATCATGTGGGTTTTGTCCTTTTTGTTGATATAGTAGATGATGTTGATGAATTTTTGAATGTTGTACCATCCTTCATCCTTGCATCCCTTGAATAAATCATTCTTGATCATGATGGATGATCTTTTTGATGTATTTATGTATTTTTGAATTCAGTTTGCTAATATTTTGTTGAGTATTTTTGCATCTATGTTTATCAGGGATATTGGTCTGCAATTTTTTTTGGTGTGTGGTGTCCTTGCCTGGTTTTGGTATTAGTGTGATGCAGGCCTCATAGAATGAGTTTGGAAGTATTCCCTCTTTTTCTACTCTTTGGAAAACTTTAAGGAGGATGGGTATTATGTATTAACTTATGATGATAAAATTCAGCAGTGAAGCCATCTGGTTCAGGGGTTTTGTTCTTAGGTAGTTTTTTGATTATCAGTTCAATTTCATTGCTGGTAACTGGTCTGTTCATATTTTCTGTTTCTTCTTGGGTCAGCCTTGGAAGGTTGTATTTTTCTAGAAAGTTGTCCATTTCTTCTAGGTTCTCCAGTTTGTTAGCATATAAGTTTCCATAGTATTCTTCCATAATTCTTCCTATTTCTGTGGTGTCCATCATGATTTTTCCTTTCTCATTTCTGATTCTGTTTATGTGTGAAGACTCTCTTTTTTTCTTGATAAGTCTGGCTAGAGGTTTATCTATTTTTTTTTCTCAAAGAACAAGCTCTTGCTTTCATTGATTCTTTCTATTGTTTTATTCTTCTCGATTTTATTTATTTTTCCTCTAATCTTTATTATGTCCCTCCTTCTACTGACTTTGTGCCTCATTTGTTCTTTTTTCTCTAGTTTCATTAATTGTGAGTTTAGACTGCTAATATGGGATTGTTCTTCTTTCCTAAGGTAGGCTTCTATTGCAATATACTTTCCTCTTAGCACATCCTTGGCTGGATAACACAGATTTTGTGGTGTTGAATTATTGTTGTCATTTGTCTCCATATATTGCTTCATCTCTGTTTTTATTTGGTCATTGATCCATTGGTTATTTAGGAGCATGTTGTGGAGCATGGATATGTGTTTGTGGGGCTTTCAATTTTTTGTGTGTGATTTATTTCTAGTACCCTACTTTTGTAGTCCGAGAAACTGGTTGGTACAATTTCAATCTTTTTGAATTTACTGAGGCTCTTTTTGTGACCTAGTATATGATCTGTTATTGAAAATGTTCCTTGTTCACTTGAGAAGAATGTGTATTCTGCTGCTTTTGGGTGTAGAGTTCTGTAGATGTCTATTCGGTCCATCTGTTCTAATGTGTTGTTCAGTGACTTTGTGTCCTTACTTATTTTCTGTCTGGTTGATCTATCCTTCAGAGTGAGTGGAGATTTGACATTTCCTAGAATGAGTGTATTGCATTCTATTTCCCTTTTTAATTCTGTTAGAATTTGTTTCACATATGTGGGTGCTCCTGTGTTGGGAGCATAGATATACATAATGGTTATATCTTCTTGTTGGATTGACCCCTTTATCATTATGTAATGTCCTTCTTTCTCTCTTGTGACTTTATTTGTTTTGAAGTCTATTTTGTCTGATACAAGTACTGCAACTCCTGCTTTTTTCTCTCTATTAGTTGCATGAAATATCTTTTTCCATCCCTTCACTTTTAGTCTGTGTATGTCTTTGGGTTTAGAGTCTCTTGTAAGAAGCATATAAATGGGTTATCTTTTTTTTATCCATTCAGTGAATCTATGTCTTTTGATTGGTGCATTCAGTCCATTTACATTTATGGTGATTATCGATAGGTATGTACTTATTGCCATTGCAGACTTTAGATTTGTGGTTACCAAAGGTACAAGGTTCACTTACTTACTATCTAAGAGTCTAACTTAACTCACTTAATATGCTATAACAAACACAATGTAGAGGTTCTTTTCTTTTTCTCCTCCTTTTTCTTCTCCTTCATTCTTTATATATTAGAAATCATATTCTATACTGTTTGTCTATCCCTTGATTGACTTTGGGGATAGTTAATTTAATTTTGCATCTGCTTAGTAATTAATTGTTCTATTTTCTTTACTGTGGTTTTATTACTTCTGGTGACAGCTATTAAACCTCAGGAACACTTCCATCTACAACAGTCTTTAACAGAGGTAAATGCTCTCAGATTTTGCTTATCTGGAAATTGTTTGATCCCTCCTTCAAATTTAAATGATAATCTCACTGGATAAAGTAATCTTGGTTCCAGGCCCTTCTGCTTCTTTGCATTAAATATATAATGCCAGTCCCTTATGGCCTGTAAGATTTCTGCTGAGTAGTCTGATGTTAGCCTGATGTACTTTCCCTTGGATGTGATCTTATTTCTATCTCTGGCTGCTTTAAATAGTCTGTCCTTATTCTTGATCTTTGCCATTTTAATATATGTCTTGGTGTTATCTTCCTTGGGTCCCTTGTGTTGGGAGATCTGTGCATCTCCATGGCCTGAGAGACTATCTCCTTCCCCAGATTGGGGAAGTTTTCAGCAATTACCTCCTCAAAGATACCTTCTATCCCTTTCTCTCTCTTCTTCTTCTTCTGGTTCCCCTATAATGCAAATACTGTTCTGTTTGGATTGGTCACACAGTTCTCTCAATATTCTTTCATTCTTAGAGATCCTTTTTTCTCTCTGTGCCTCAGCTTCTTTGTATTATTCCTCTTCTCTAGCTTCTATTTCATTTATTGTCTCCTCCACCATATCCAACCTGCTTTTAATACACTCCATTCTGCTCTTCAACAATTGTATCGCTGACCGGAATTCATTCCTGAGTTATTGAATATCTTTCCGTACCTCCATTAGCATGTTGATGATTTTTATTTTGAACTCCCTTTCAGGAAGAGTTATAAGGTCCACATCATTTAAATCTTTCTCCGGAGTTGTATTAATAATTTTACTCTGGACCAGGTTCCTTTGGCAGTTCATATTTGTATATGGCACCCTCTAGTGTCCAGAAGCTCTACTCTCCAGAGCTGCTCAGCCCCTGAAGCAATGTCGGGGGTTGCAGGGGAGTGGTTGTGGTGCCTGGGGGTAGAAAAGAGCTTTTTCCTGCTTCCTGGTCGCTATGCCTGAACCAGTGGGCAGAGCACACAGGTATAAGCTTTTGTTCCAGAGCAGCCAGATATGGATCCCCACTTTCCACAAGCAGCTGGAATCTCAGTCTCTCCAGAAATTCTTACTATCTTAGCTTTCCAACTCCATAACCAGAAGCAGCTAAATAACCATGAGTCATGAATGCACCATGAAATGTAGGTTTGTGCTCCCAGAGCATATCTCCAGAGCTAGGTATTCAGCAGTCCCAGGCTTCCACTCCCTCCCTGCTCAGTTTCTCTTCTTCCCACCGGTGAGCTGGGTGAGGGAAGGGCTTGGGTACCGCCGGGACACAGCTTTGGTACGTTACCATTCCATGAGATCTGCTCTTTTCTCCAGATGTATGCAGTCTGGTGCAGTCCTCTTTAATGTTGCTCTCTCAGGATTACTTGTATTAATTGTATTTTAGTATTATATGCACTTTTAGGAGGAAGCCTCTATCTCACTTATCACACCACCATCTTTAATCCTCCCATATTGTAATTTTTTAATGCTTATGTATTTTTCTCCTTGAGGTCAGAAAAATCTTTCATAGGTATAATGAAGGAAAAAAGGGCATTTAATCATTTCTCTCAGTGTGCCTTTGTGGATAATATGAAGCTGGCTAAACAATCATTCCTAGGGAGTACTGAATAATGGAGCAAGGGAAATCTTTAGGAAGCACTCCTAGAATATGCCTCAAGGTTCCATCTTTATACTTACCCTGTATGTCTGAAATCATTAGAGGAAGAATGTACTCTAGTGTCAACTAAATGATTTGGATAACATACCTACCTAATAAAGTCATCGTTCTGAAAGAGCTGAAAGTGATTTGCATGTGATTTTGATAGGATTGATTGATCTCTTGCAATTCACAGTATTTGAGCCATCTCAAGTGATGGGAATATTCACCTAAATAATATTAAGAGTGAGTTGGCATAACTGCATTTCCAGGCACACTATTATTCTTCTCCCTGCAGTATAATGAAATAATTTTAAATGATTCTCATTTCCTTCAAAGTGATAAACAACAAATATAAGGGGTAAAAAAGGAAAAAATAACAGAAATCAACTTTTCATTTTTCAACATGGCATATTCTTGATATACAGACAGCTGTTGCTGCAGGCAACATCTATTACAAATGCAAGTAAACTCATTTTTCCTGACAAATAATATTTTCACTAATTTTACAATGTTTTGGGAATAACAAATACTGTACTAGATCCTTTGGAGCTTCAAAGAAACAAAACTGTCTCCTTAAATAGATTACTGAACACAGCAAAGATATGTTGAGTATTAATTAGTCTTTCTGCTATTATAAATTACAGGTTTTTACTTATACCTTTATAAAAATGATATTATTAGACTTGTCATAATCACTGTAATTCATATGAAATTACTATTATTACTATTACTATTACTTATTACTTATTCATAATTTTTTTCTGGTGGAAGAGTATAATAATAGGACTCAGTCAGTATGTTACCATTGATTGCCCAAAATGTAGAGATAAGAAAAGTCATGATATATTAGATGCTCAGAAAACAGAGGCCAGGTTTTTCACAGAGCTCCATTTAGATTCTAAAGTCATTTGTGATGGTTGGTGTTTCCACAGAAAGAAAGATGTATAACATTTTTTTTATCAGAACAAGAAGAGGGGGAAATGCAGCAAAACTGACCACGTTCAATTCAAAGAAGATATTGTACCTACTCATATTGTATCTCTCTCTGAATTTATAATATTTCAGTGATACGGAAATGGGCTTTGAAGGAAAGAAAGTCAGGTTCAAAATCCTGTTAATTCACAAATGTGTGACTTCTGACAAGACACATCTCTTTTAGTCCTCCTACTTTGTAACAGAAAAAAAAGGAAAGAAAAAAAAAAGCTAATTATAAATATTGACAGATTGTGGTATGGTTCTCAGGCACAAGTGGTTCCCAGCTATTTGTTAGTTTAGTTTAGTTTTGTTTTCTGTGAATTGGTGTAAGAAATCATTTGTTGAGCATGAAATGGTAAGAAAATGACTTATTGGAGGTTTGATGACAGTTGAATGAGATTAAAATACTTGTGGAAAGTGGAAAATGAAATGTCCAGAGAAATAGAATTGCTTAGCATGATTGAAGGCCTAGTTGAGGATGGTGATACTTTACAGTTGTAAATACGGTGAATTGATTTTTTTATACAGAAAATACTCTGTAGCCCAGCTATGGGCGAAACAATGTAAACAGTTAAATTACCCAGGATCAGAGTTTGGTTATGTAATATAGCAAAAGGACAAAGGACAGATGGGTTTGAAATTCTGACAAGAGTGAGTGACATGACAGTGAGTGTATCAGAACCATGAACACAATAGAAGGTGATAAACTAGTGATCCACATGAATTTGGTGTCCAGTTGTAATGAGCATAGGTTCATCGGGAAACTGAGAAAACAAATGAAATCTAAGATCATAAAGTAAAACATCTGAATTGATGTTTTTTTCTGGTGGAAGAGTGTAACAATAGGGCTCAGTAAGTAGGTAATCACTGATGGTCTGGCCAAAGTGCACAGGTAAGAAAAGTCATGGTATTTCAACTGTCAGAAAACAAGAGGCCAGGTTTTTCATGAGACCTCCATTTAGATTTTGAAGTCACTCTTGATGGTTGGTGTTTCCATGGAAAGAAAGACTATGAACCATGTTTCACATCTATTGAAGAATAAAGGATTAGGTAAAGGAGTTCTATGGATGAGGTGAAAGGGAGCATGATACAGACAGATAGCGAGACTCAGAGAATAGGGATTTTACAAGCTATGATATTCTGTATTTGGTGTGGATTAGTAGGAGGATTTCAAACTCACATAAACATCATAAGATCCAGGTAGTGTGAGAAAATTACATTTTCAACTGGAGAGAGGTAAAATAGAAGTAGGATTTTCAGCTGATGATCATGGTTAAGATAAGCCAAGAGGCAAAGAGCATATTTGGTCAAAGAGTTGAAACAAAAGGTGCTTTATTAATTATGAATCAGGATTGAAATGATTGGCTAAAAGAAAAGAAAATGAGAGGATTATCTGTATGAAAATATGTAAGAAGATATTTTGTCTCAATTAGAGAAAAATGGTCCCTGTGGATTCATTTACAAAATATGTATGCCTAGAAAGAGAAAGAATACTCAAGACACAAATAGTTCAACTATAACCTAGAGAGAAACTGGGTCACAAGTGTGAGGTAGCAATTGATCACAAGCCACATAAGTTTTCAAATATATGAGCTCCAGGAGTGAACTTCATTTAAAATAAAAAAAAATTTAAAAAAAAACCAGAAAAACAACTTTGGGTGCTCTGTGTGCTGATTGAGCATAGCTTTTGAGGTCAAAAAGGCCTAATTTAATATCTAATTTACAACACTTTCTAGTTTTGAAGACTTGAGGAATTTACATATTTTTTTCTCTCAGCCACAGTTTCTTCATCTCCAAAACTGGAGGGGTCAAACAGCTAGTAAACAAGTAAGACTCTGAACCTAGATTTTGTAAATCCAAATTTATTCTTTCTGTTCTGCTCTATCACCATCACAATGGTTAAACATCTAGAAAAGTGATAAAAATCTCACAATTAATATGTTGGGTGTCAGAAATTCAGACAAGATTTATGCTAGTGTTTTTCTCTACCAGCTGTCTTTAAATCACAAGGCTGAACACAGGCAACAGTTTGCTTGGATTTTCCATTTTGGTTACTTAAAACAAATTGCAAGAAGTTTCTGCAACTTGGTTTAAAGCACAGTATAGTCAGTGGCAAAGACTAACTGTTCTCAGCAAAGACTCTAAACAAGTACCGGAATTTTTACAGTTTTCAATCAACTATGCTATTTATGTTTAAAATATAGTTAAAGCAGCAGCAAAATGAAAAAGATGGCAGAATGCAAAGTAACAAATGGGCAGCGCCACTTTGCCACCACAAATGGAAGCAGATGGAGGATCACATAACTAGGAAGAATCAGAGCCAGCCAGAGAGCACACTGGAGCCAGCCTGACGGGAGGAGTGCCAGTGGGGAACACAGGCAGATGGCCCAACTCTGCTGGTGCTGCAGAGAGTCACTGAAAATGTGACATGGGTGAAGAACTGCTGTCAGAGATTTCTGGGCCACACAGACAGAGAAAGACTGAGAATAAACTAGCAAATAGTCACTGCACAACACCTGTGTTACCTCTTCTGAACTGAAGTTCTTCCCTCCTTGGTACTCAATCACTGATGCTTCACATGCCCCCTTCTTGCTCCTTACCAAATATCTACGTCTAGATGTCAGTATGATCCTGATGATCTGCGCCCTCTCTCTTTATCCTTACTTTCCTATAAACAACTATGAAATAATTACAGTAATCTTCTCAATGTATTTTGGGCATAACATTTATACTTGCCATTTGAACTTCTTAAGGTTACTCCAAGGACAAAAAAGTAAAAAAATATTTGTACGCCAATGAGTTAACTGAATTTTCATCTATTAGGTAGAGCCTTCTAATACTTAGCTTTGTCAACTGTCAAAGTATCCACTAAATCTAAACTAAGCAAATCGCATTGGTATGAAGGAAAGGCCACCGTCATCACCGAGTAAAGCAATCCCAACCACAAATACAAATCCTCTTTGCCTCCCACACTGTAGAGCCAATTTCTTAATTAGTAATTTCCTTCTCAAAAAATACAGATAACTGATTCTTCCTTTTGCACAGAACATGACAGAGACTTCTATGCTTTTCCAATTAAGTTTAGTAATGTTTGAGATAATTTCTATGACTCCGCTGATTGTAGAACTAAATTTACTACTTACCTTGTGAACACAAAGAACCAGAGCAAAGTATTCCCTGATGGCCTATTATACTATTCTGTAGGGTCTACTCCATTACTGACATAAGTTTTAGTTCCAAGTAATATTGATTTTTAGACCTTTTGCTAATTACAGAGAGAGTTAACTACCGCACAATTTTGCATTTTTCAATTGATATGTTATCAAATTTGAACTTTGTTCAGACCGAAGGAGAAGAGTTGACACACTGAACTGATTTTGTTTCTTTCTAAATGCTGTAACACTTTTATCTCTAAAACTCAAATCACTTTAAAACAGCAATTTAATACTACTTTAAATCTTATATTTTCAATTGTTTGCAACTAACAACCTTCCCTACTTCTCAGAGAAAGAGAGATTATCAAATCTGCAGTCCAGTTTTTGTATTTCCAAAGATACACACAAAACCATCTCTACCTTCCTAAATCTGGTCTCAGAGGCATTAAACCTTTTTCCTTTTAGAACTAACATAATTTTACATGTAATTTAAGATTTCCCATATAGTTTATCTTTTCTTATATATCTTAATGTTTCTCTTTTCCTCTCACATTTTTTCAGTTTATAAACATGACCAAAGCACCTTCATCTCAAATGTCTCCCTAACTTTAGTACTCATCTCGATGTATATAAAAATAATGCTTCAGAAGATTGGAGACTGACGAGAATTAGGCTTGAGATGGATTAATGATTGTACATTGAGCACTGACCCCCCATACTGAATTTTATTGTTGTTAACAACCATTTGATCAATAAATATGAGATGCCCTCTCAAAAAAAAAATTGTGATTCTGTTTACTACACAATTGTGTGGATATATTAAAAAGACTGAGTTGTATACTTAAAATGGGTGACTTGTATGGTATGGGACTTATATCTCAATAAAGCTGTTGATTAAAAAAAATAACAATAATAATAATAATGTGAAACTACCGTTGCGAAAATAGTACACTACTAGAATAGTAATTGATTGCCACAAAATAAAATGTATGCACTTAATCTAAAATACAAAGAACCTTGAAAAATCACTGAAACCAAGAGAGCAAGAAAAATGACTATTTGAAAAGGCCTGTTGTTTAACTAAACACCATTCAAAAAATAAATACCAAGTGGATAAGGAGTTAGAAGAAAATACATAGGTGAATATATACACATAATCTTAGTTTGGAGAAAAATGTAAAAGAAAATAACTCTAAGACAGATTCCATTAAAAAAATAACAAATTTTACAACACAAATTTTCCTGAAGTAAAAGAGGTTGTACTGAAAATTAAAACAGCTTTTAAAAGGAATGAAAAAACAAAAAAAATAAGGACAGTGCGTTTTCTGTCACTGATGCTTCAAATTTAACAGTTGGCAAGGTGTGTGTGTGTGTGTGTGTGTGTGTGTGTGTGTGTGTGTGTGTATGTGTGTGTATGTGTTTACAATGTTGGGATATTTTCTATTAATGCTGAGCATGTGAGTGACTGATCTTAAAATGAATGCCTGAAGGAATTTGCCTAACATATTACATAGGTGATCTGAACTTGTATGCTACATTTCACCGATATTTAATAAAAGGACTGGCTCATGAGAAAAAGAAGTAGGAAATCTCTATGTCCAAAATATTTGATATAAATATAAAATATTAAGATATATGTTGCTTTTTAACACTTCTGAACATAGGGAATGAGACTTATGAGCAAACTCTTATGTAGACCATGTGGATGAAGTATATACCATTATCAGACATATATGATACTTGATGTGCACGTGGGTTTTCAAAAATTTGGAATTACTATATAATTTAATTTCTTGATTTTATATAAACTTCTAAAATTTAGTAAAAAACTGATAGAATTGTCATATATTATTTTTATTTAGGGTGTTTTATTTACTGAATGAAATATCTAAATTCTTCTGGACCCTGTAAAAATACCTAAACTTTATAATTCAAATGTGAACTTTAATATTATCCACTTAAAAGAAACGGGCACTTAGTCCTTTAGATCAAAATTGTGCATCAAACACAGGCAATTTTTTTCTAGGGATGGTATCCCTAGTGGTAATAATATGTTTTTTACATCACAAAAACAGCAAGAATAGACCTACTACTATATACCTTCTTTGGAAATCCTTTTTTCCATGAGAAAACAGCAATAAAAGGTGCCCAAGTTTTTGGAAGAAAACACCAGTCACAAAATGTGCTATTTCATGTATAATAATTCACCAATTCATTTTCATTAGATTATAAACCAAGTATTATTCCAAGAAATTGGAAATAGTGAGGTCAAGAAAACTAAGAAAAATTTATAAATTTGTGATGTATAAATTCTTATGGGGCAGGCATATATATTAAACAAACAAGTAAAACATGTATCAGATGATTTTTTAAAAAGCTGTAAGAAAGAAAAGATGATGATGGGATGGGAAAAGGGAAGTAATTTTCAGTAGGATAATCAAGGAAGGCATCACTCAAAATAAGGCATTTGAGCAATTACTAGAAGGAGGTAAGAGAGCAGGCCATAAATGAAAGTGTTTCCACAGAATGAGAACATCTGCAAAGACTCTTAAGCAAAAAAAATGAAAAAAAAAACCACACAAAAAAACAGTATAACTTATGTGTTCACAGAACAAAAACAAAGTCCTTGGATAGGAGTGGAATAAACGAGGGTAAGCATGAGAGATAAGGTCAGAGAGGTCATCAGGTTTGCAGGAGAGGTGGCTGGATTTTGAAGATCATTCTGAGTGAGATATAAAAACGCTGAAGGGTCTGAGCAGAGGAGCAACAAAATTGGGCTTGTTTAATTGTATTGCTCTGGCTACTCTGTTGCAAGAAAGAAGTGTAAGGAAGAGGAAGGAGGGTAGAGATTATTACAATAACCCCCATGAGAGATGATGGTAACTTAGACCAAGGTGTGCTATAGGAGGTGGTGAGAAATAGTAACTGTCTGGGTATTTTTAAAAGAATGCAGATTGATCAGATATGATTTGAAAAATTGTAAGATGAAGGGTAACTAGAAATGTTTTGATGTGAGCAGCTAGGAGGTTAGATTTGCATATCATCAAAATGTCCAGAGCTTCATTTGGATTTTTAAAATGAAAATACTAATATGGTCTTATAGTCAAAATCACATTCAAACATAGCAAAAGGGAAACTGTTTACAGACTTACTGATTTATTTTTCTATGCATATTAGATGACAGTACAACCTGGTTATTGGCCATAAACTGGAAACTTATAGAAACATAAGTTTAATGGTTTCTCTGAGTTTCTCTAGAAAGTACTAGGTTGTGAAAACACAAATTACCTCTGTGATCATGTAAGCACAAAGATGTTTCCCAAAATTTTACAAGGAAATTTTTCAAAAACAGAATCATGGTTTAATTTGGACCTCACTTAAGCAAAATTTGGCAAATTTCTAATTGTGCAATGAATTGTGAGGAGAATTGAAACATACAGGTGGAGAGAAGTGTATACAAATATTTTAGCCTTTGGAAAAAATTTTTTTGGTAGAAAAATTTATAAAGGACAGGAGGACAACATGAAAGCAAAGTTCATGAGATTTTAAAGTGTTCATGGACAAATTAAGGTACTCTATTTCCTCACAATTCTTCATTTCCTATTTCAATTAAAGGTGCTGCTTAGGTTCTTTTCAAATATCATTAATTTTGAAAGACAAAATTTCACATTCTAAATGTTGAATTGAATAACCCAATTCTGTTGGTAATTTGTAGCTGTGCTGTTATTCATCAGCCAAAACCAACCTAAGTTAGTAGAAAAACAATAATAATTTGTCATACCAATAACATTACTTTGGAAGAAAAACTGGAAAATCTTACTTAGAAATATTATCTGAACTCACAAATTATGATCTGGACTCATACATATGAATAAATCCTATGCATTGACAAAAATTCTCTGTATTATATAATTCATTGTCAACTGAGAAGTCCAATAATCATACATATATTGTCTGCGGGACACCAAACTCTCTCTTTTAATCTTCAAGAATATACTAGCATTTCTTTTATAAAGTGAACTTGCAATGATGTTTCATCTATAATTTATAATAATCACTTTAATTTTCCAGAAATGTATAAAGTTACTGTATTACTGTAATGCAATTTTTCCAGATGAGAATAGTGACCATTCACAATCTTGGGAGAGATATTTTTATCATCTTTACAAAAAAACAGTTGGATACCTTCTATTTCAAATGATTTTTAAGCCTTATGATAATGAAAGTGTATGAATTCAAGGTATCTTTAATAACTCACACAGGAGACATGGTTCTATTTAATGATATCATTCTTCTTTCTAATCAGTAGTTTTACATTATTATTATGTAGAGTTCTTTCATTCTTCTAAACCACTAAAATCTTTACACCTCTTCCATTCAAAACAATTACACATGGAATTTCTAACTTGGTGTCACTAATATTGTTGCCTAAATCATAACTTAACAGATACTAAAATTTTAAGTCTTTGGTTATCACAGATGGCTTAACAGTTATAAGAGAAGCTCAGGAATGAGTATTTTGGAAAGCTTTCCTAAATACTTTGGATACATAGAAATCCATGTTTGGAAACTATCGTTCTGATGGACAGGGATGAAGACATTTTACTTGAAACTAAGTAATGTATCGATACTAATGTGCTGAAATGTCAAGAGAATGTTTTAAAACCCCTATTGTTATTTCTTGTTTTGTCTGTTTCCCAGCAGGCTGCATACCAGTTTTTTTTGTGAGAGGCATGAATGAATCCCTAGTGCTCTTCACCTATCTTGTCCCTTACTTCAATGATAGCAGCTATCCTTGGATCTAATTTATATTCATTTGCGATTCATACACTTATTCCACTAGTATCTATTGGCACCTACATTCTGTCAATTATCAATGTAGGCTCTGCATCACATTAGTAAGAAAACAGGAAAAGCTTTTGCTGCCATGGAGCTTAGAGTTTAGATATGAGACAAGAAATAAACATATAAACTCATAATTACACAATGTGTCAGGCAGTGATAAGGGCTATGAAAAAAAGTAGAGTCATCTTCCAACAACCTGTAATAACTGACGGAAAATGTCACCTTTTATTGATGGTGGAATGGCTTTTCTGAAAGGTTCATGCATCAAAATTTCTTCCTTCTCTTAGTCTATTTTACTATTTTAGGTAAAAATATTCACAAGGTCGTAAGGATTATAATTTGAGAAAGAAACCATGGTAACTGTGTTTTACAATTTATAAATAAAGTATCTTAATTTTAAGTGTAATATTAACCTGTTTTTTATTACTTCCTTTGTATTTAAAATTATTTATTATTACACTAAAACATTTTTTTCAAGCATTTATTATATGTACCCTGTATCATGCTAGGTTATTGTATTGTGCTCAGGTTAGGATCATGATTAATTAACTTTATGCAACTGAGTAGATGTCTTGATTTTAGTTTTCCAGGTGGATTTATTTCTCAACCCATTACTCTGCTTGTTAGCAATGAACATTCTATCACAAGCAAAAAATCTCTCCAGTTTTCACATATGTGAAAACCATCTTAGATTTCCATTGTTGATGTACATGTGTTTTTGTACTTTATATTATTTATGTCTTTTCATTTGGAAATGAGGGATTGAGGAAGAACTCTATATCTGTGTTCAATAGAAATCATATTGTTTAAAAATGGTGATATTGACATAGAACAAAAATGGTAATTGAGAATTTTTATCAACAACAATCGTAATCGTATTTTTTTGCCAAATCTGTCATAAGAAGAAAGGCCAATGATTTGCAGTAGATATTTGTTATATAAGTCAACTCTCTGCAAACTTATTCTAAATGTCTATACTCTGTTCAAACTTCTTCAGGATATAATATAGAGGAATATTTATTAATAAAGAGGCATATTAGGAATAATAGAGAGGAATATTTAAGGATTCATATTGCATAGACATTGTTTCTCTCATATAAAATATGAATTATTTATCTTGATCTATGTTAATTTAAAACTGATTTTTTTCAATAAGCATCGGATTGGAGCTTACTTGCAATTAATCCAAATACAATTTGGTTTAGTAGACTATTTCGTCACATTTGGAAGCCTGAAAAAAGTGATTTGTTTTCAACGTAGCTTCTTACATTAAGATTAACTTTAGTAAAAAGCAGTAAAAATAGCCTGACATCTGAAAATATAGCTTTATAAACTTACATTTCATGTTTTTTTCCCTATCTTGTCCACATTCAGAAATACATACAATCACATGCACACTAAACTACAAAATATAATGGACTTATTTTTTCCTCTTGTATACTGGGCTTTAGGAGAAACATACTAAGATGTGGTCGTTAATGTCCCATGGGGACTAAATAAAAAGACTTTTAAGAGTATTAAAATAAAAACTCCATTAGATGAATATTTTTAAAGACCCCAAAAAACCATTTTCTTTATCAAGCATATCTAAATATGTACTCATTTTGAAATAGAACAATGGGAGCATTCATTTTCAGAAATAGCAAAAATATCTCTTAAAAGTAATATGTAAACATATATAAATTTTTGATTCATTTACAACTCTAGCTAAGCTGTATATAGGTAGTACTTATAGTTAATCTAGACATACCAAAAAGTTTGTATTTCATTTTTTTCTCAGAATTCAACCAAAGATAAAAAATGAACATGAAAAATAGGAGAAATATTACAAAATTTAACATTGTGAGAATTCAGTAAACTGGCTCATCTTGAAAAGCAAAACAAAGGGTAAGCTTTCCCACTAAATCCCATCCATCTACACCATTAGAAGAAACAAGATTATGAACAGGTCTATCACTCTCCTGAATTTTAAAAACCCTCACGCTGAAGAATAGCTACAGGCCTATGTTGGAGGTATTGTGAGTTCAGTTCCCGACAACCACATGAGGTGCATACAGTAAGAGAGTCAGATGAACTTTTCGGTTCACCAGTGCATGTAAAAGTTACGTGTATACTATACTGTAGGCTATTAAATGTGCAATACTGTTATGTCTAAAAAATATATACACCTTAATTTAAAAATAATTTAATGCTACAAAATGCTCATCATCATCTGAGCTTTCAGCGAATCATAATCTTTTTGCTTGTAGAAGGTCTTGTCTTGATGTTGATGGCTACTGACTTATCAGGGTGATGGCTGCTGAATGCTGGTGACTATGGCAGTTTCTTAAAATAAGCTAACAATAAAGATTGCATTTTGATTGACTCTTTCTTTATGAATGATTGCTCTGTGGCATGTTATGCTGTTTGATAACATTTTACCCAAAGTAGAAATTTTTTCAAAACTGGAATCAATCCTCTCAAACCCTGTGTCTGCTTTACCAAGTTTATGTAATAGTCTAAATCCTTTGTTGTCATTTCAAACAGTCATCACAGCATCTTTACCAGGAGTAGGTTCCATCTTCAGGAGCCATTTTCTTTGCTCATCCAGAAAAAGCAGCTCCTCATCCGTTAGAGCAGTATCATGAGGTTACAGCAATTCAGTCACATCTTCAGGCTCCATTTCTAATTCTGGTTCTCTTGCTGTTTCCACCACAGCTGCCATTACTTCCTCCACTGAAGTTTTGATTCCTTCAGAGGCATTCATGAGTATTGGAATCAACTTCTTTCAACTCCTGTTAACATTGATATTTTGACCTCTTCCCATTAATCATGAATGTTCTTAGTGGCAACTATAATGGTGAATCCTTTTGAGAAGGCTTTCAGTTTACTTTGCCCAGATCTATCAAAGGAATCATTATGGCAGCTATAGCCTTACAGAATGCATTGCTTAAGTAGTAAGACCTGAAAGAAAGACCTCAGAATTACTCCTTGATTCCAGGGTTACAGAATGAATGTTGGATAGCAGGCATGAAAAAAACATTAATCTCATTGTACATCTCCATCAGAAATCTTGGATGACCACATACATTGTCAGTGAGCAATAATATTTTGAAAGTTATCTTTTTTTCTTGAGCAGCAGGGTTTTTAACAGTGGGCTTAAAATATTCAGTAAACCATGTTTTAAACAGATGTGCTGTCACCCAGGCCTTGTTGATCCATTTAGAGAACACAGACAAAGTAGATTCAGCATATTTAATGGCTCTAGGATTTTTGGAATGGTCAATGAATATTGACTTCAACTTAAAAATCACCAACTGCATTAGCCCCTAAGAAGAGAGTCTGCCTGTTCTTTGAAGCTTTGAGGGCATGCATGGACGTCTCCTCTCTAGCTACAACAGTCATACATGGCATCTTCATCTTCTTTCAATAGAAGGGTGTTTCACCTACAATGAAAATCTATTGTTTAGTGTAGCCATCTTCATTAACTTAACTAGATCTTCTGTATGATTTACTGTAACTTCCACATCAGCACTTGCTGCTTCACCTGCACTTTGATGTTGTGGAGATGGCTTCTTTCCTTAAACCTCACGACCCAGCCTCTGCTACCTTCAAACTTTTTTTCTGCAGCTTCCTCACCCCTCTCAGCCTCCCCAGAAATAAAGAGTCAGGGCCTTGCACTGGGTCTGTCTTTGGCTTCAGGTTATATTGTGATCTTCTATCTAGACCACTGACACTTTCTCCATATTAGCAATATGGCTGTTTGACTTCTTCATTATGTGCTCACTGAAGTAGCACTTTTTAATTTCCTTCACGAACTTTTACTTTGCATTCACAAGTTGGCTGTTTGGCACAAGAGGGCTAGCTTTCAATCTATCTTGGCTTTTGGCATATCTTCCTCACTAAACTTAGTCATATGTAGCTTTTGATTTAAAGTAAGAAACGTGACTCTTCTTTTCACTTGAACACCTAGAGGCCTCTGTCAGGTTATTAACTGTCCCAATTTCAATGTTGTTTTGTCTAAAGGAATAGGGAGGCCCAAGGAGAGGGAGAAAGACCAGGAAATGGCCATCCCAGTGGAGCACTCAGAACACACAGTTGTTCATTAAGTTTGCCATCCTATATGGGTAAAGTTTACAGCTCCCTAAAACAATTATAATAGTAATTTCAAAGATGACCAATAGCTGATCACTATAACAAACATAACAGTAATGAGAAGTTCTGAAATATTGAAAGAATTACCAAAATATGACAAACAGAAACACAGTAAAAAATGCTGTTGGAAAAATGGTGCCGCAGACTTGCCGGACTCAGGGCTGCCACAAGCCTTCAACTTGTAAAGCAAACAATATTTGCAAAGCACAATAAAAAAGGTATGCCTGTATTCACTGAAATCTCTACCATCCAGGAAGAGAGGAAAACCTTCACTCGTAGTTGCAAAGAACATATCTCTGGTGAAAAAGATCGAGAATTTTAGAGATATTATCATCTACAGGTAGCAACTGACAATATTTTGAGATTGGAGTTAAGGAGAGAAATAAGGTGGAGTGTTCCCAATAGAACCTTGCTGGCTAAGTATCCTTAATTATGAGCATTTTGAAAATGAAGTACACATTAATTTAAATCCATGAAAAAAAAGACAGTGTTTTCACAGATTTAAATAAATATATGAGAATCTCTAAAATTTATATGTGACTATATCTGTGAATCTCTAAAATAATAAACTAGACTATAAACATTTTTATGATTCTGTGTATTTGTCACCTATAAGATTGGCTGATTTACTGAGAAGTATCTGAAATAGTCTGAATGTTAATATTAACTAAACTTGATCTTACAGATTCCCATATTTCATCAAAATTTTAATTGTGTTTATGTTTCTATATTACACATGGAGTATCACACTTTTAAATTAAAAAAGGTATACCTTTACTAATAGTCTTATGAAGATTTTTAATATTCAAAGTATTATTTTTAGACATTTATGTTGATGTAGTCTATCATTTATACATCAGATTAAATGGAAGATATAGAGTTCTATGTGCGCTCCATGAGAAAAGGGAATTTAAGCGGTCCTTGGAAAGGTATCCAGCAGCATTACGGTCACAGCAACATTGTACACAGGTGGCATTAGGAGCTTCTCACTCACGTGAACTTGTATGCTGGGATGTTTCCATTCTATTTGGAGCTATTCTTCCAAGAGTAGCCTCATTTTCGTTCTATCATAATATAGACAGACATATTGAAAAAGGCATTCAATTTCTTCAAAAATTCTATTAGATTTGATTGTTTTAGTCCCCTGTGATACCTTTACAATGGGGAGCTGAATGTGTCTGTCTGGTTTTGCTTTAAGATGTATACTAAAGATAAGCTGGCAGTATTTATATTAGATCAGCCCCTAAGTTTTTCAAATCAACCAAGGAAAATGTTAATTGTATAAAATTATTTTCTGCAGGTTGAGCTTTAGTCCTATTTTATTGATGAGTGGACAGTCACTCTTCTACATTAAAAAAACAAATGAACGCCCAAAATTTCTAAAGTTAACTACATCCACAGGTATTTAAAATGCTAATGACTCATTTATTGCACTGCATTTATTTGTAATTTGTTGTATGGATATATTACATAAAAATAGTGAATATCAACATGTTGGAGACGTTTGTAAAACAAATGTGCAAATAACCCAATTTTACAACAGCTTTTTCAATTGCCAGATACAGCTCACTCAAAGGTCATACATGATATAAGTTAATGTCAAATGACCAAGTGTATTACTCTTTTCAACCTAATGCTAAAGTTTCGATTAGGTTTATACCCTTGAACATTCCTATCAATTACTATGTATTTATATATCACTAGTCCAAGACTTATTCTTTTGATATAGTATGTCTTTATCAGATGTGACAATTTGATAGCTCAAGTCATTTAAACAATTTTTCATTTTTTTTTTTGAGAGGGCATCTCTCATATTTATGACCAAAAGGTTGTTAACAACAATAAAATTCTGTAAAGGGGGGTCAATGCTCAATGCACAATCATTAATCCATCTCAAGCCTAATTCTCGTCAGTCTCCAATCTTCTGAAGCATAACGAACAAGGTCTTACATGGTGAACGAATTCTTACATAGTGAATAAGTTCTTACATGGAGAACAGTACAAGGGCATTCATTACAGAAACTTTCGGTTTTGATCACACAATATGAACTATAAACAATCAGGTCAAATATGAATACTCGTTTGATTTTTATACTTGATTTATATGTGGATCCCACATTTCACCCTTTATTATTATTATTATTTTTATTTTTAATAAAATGCTGAAGTGGTAGGTAGATGCAAGATAAAGGTAGAAAACATAGTTTAGTGTTGTAAGAGAGCAAATGTAGATGATCAGGTGTGTGCCTGTAGACTAGGTGTTAATTCGAGCAAGACAAGGGCAATAAAACATCCACGGATGCAGAAGCTTTCTCTCAAAACAGGGGGGAGTGAGGTTCTAAGCTTCACCACTGTTGTTCCCCGATTTCTCACCTGATGGCCACCCTGCGACTGTGCCTGTCTTAGGTTGTTCCTCCCTTGAGGAATCTTACCCGTCTCTGGCTAACCAGTCATCTTCCGGGCCATACAGGGAAATGTAAAGTTGGTAAGTGAGAGAGAAGCCATATCGTTTGAAAAGGTTAGCTTTTTACTTCTTTGCAGATTTATGCCATGTGGCTTCTATGCCCAGCACTTGTCTCAAGGTATCTTTACCAGCTGGAGGAATTATGATACTCGGTAAATTCGATATGAGGCACGAATTCTATTTAAGGTTAGTAATTAGGAAAGAAGAAGAAAAGCTATAGAGGTAGCATATGGAAGAAAACATGGGAGGATTGATTATTTCTTTGACATATCTTCTTGTAGAGTACCTTAAACATGTATAGGTTTTAAACTACTAACTAACTTACACACACATATTAACATAATAGGAATACAGTGACATAAACAAAGCAAATCTATAATTACCAGCCATCTCCAGTGAAGCCAAGAAAACCAGTTAGGCACCCTAGGCATTTGTGAAAATTTGTCTATGATATGATGGACATTGTCCACCTGTACTTGAACAGTCTGAGAGAAATCAAATTAAAGCAACCCATTTCCGAGATCTGTTCACATCCCATATGTTCTTTTAACCACAGATAGTCTATAGTCATAAGATTTTGGAGCGCTACAACTTGCACCCCTCCCAACTCCTGGTTGAGTTCCAACAGTACAGTTCCAGTCAAATTCGTTGTCTCACTGTATGCACATGCCAGCCTAGACATCTCCCTCCTCATTCCAATGGCAAGTCCAGGAAATGGTGGGATGGACGCAGCCACAACCGCAGCATTGCCCGGATCCCTGTGGAGGCTTTTTGATGATCATCCCCTGGCACAAGTCCTCCAGAGAGTGCTGATGCCAGAAGCTCCTCCTCATATTGTATCTTAGTTCATTTTCTGGGTAGCCAAGCTAGGCCTTGATCTTCTGAATAAAAACAGACGCTTTGCCCACACTTTGACATGCCCTCTATACCACTGTGTAGAACTCATTGGAGGTCAGCACTCAGGAACTGCTGTTAGTCCATATTTGGGTTCTGTAATACCGCTGCTGTGTTGTTCCGTCAGTTTTTCCTTTGTTCCTATAGTCCTCAGATGAGTGAAATCATTTGGTATTTCTCTTTCTCCTCTTGGCTTATTTCACTGAGCATAATACCCTCCAGCTCCATGCATGTTGCTGCAAATGGTAGTATTTTCCCTCTTCTTATGGCTGAGTAGTATTCCATTGTGTATATGTACCACCTCTTCTTTACCCATTCATCTACTGATGGACATGTAGGTCGCTTCCATTTATTGGCTATTGTAAATAGTGCTGCGATAAACATAGGGGTGCATCTGTCTTTCTCAAACTTGACTGCTGCGTTCGTAGGGTAAATTCCTAGGAGTGGAATTCCTGGGACAAATGGTAGGTCTGTTTTGAGCATTTTGATGAACCACCATACTGCTTTCCACAATGGTTGAACTAATTTACATTCCCACCAGCAGTGTAGGAGGGTTCCCCTTTCTCCACAGCCTCACCAACATTTGTTGTTGTTTGTCTTTTGGATGGCAGCCATCCTTACTGGTGTGAGGTGATACCTCATTGTAGTTTTAATTTGCATTTCTCTGATAATTAGTGATGTGGAGCATCTTTTCATGTGTCTGTTGGCCATCTGTATTTCTTTTTTAGAGAACTGTCTGTTCAGTTCCTCTGCCCATTATTTAAATGGGTTATTTGTTTGCTGTTTGTTGAGGCATGTGAGCTCTTTATATATTCTGGAGGTCAAGCCTTTATCGGATCTGTCATTTTCAAATATATTCTCCCATATGTAGGGTTCCTTTTAGTTCTATTGATGGTGTCTTTCGCTGTACAGAAGCTTTTCAGCTTAATGTAGATCCACTTGCTCATTTTTGCTGTTGTTTTCCTTGCCCGGGGAGATATCTTCAAGAAGAGGTCACTCATGTTTATGTCTAAGAGGTTTTTGCCTATGTTTTTTTCCAAGAGTTTCATGGTTTCATGACTTATATTCAGGTCTTTGATCCATTTTGAGTCTACCTTAGTATATGGGGTTAGACAGTGGTCCAGTTTCATTCTCCTACATGTAGCTGTCCAGTTTTGCCAGCACCATCTGTTGAAGAGACTGTCATTTTGCCATTGTATGTCCATGGCTCCTTTATCAAATATTAATTGACCATATATGTTTGGGTTAATTTCTGGAGTCTCTAATCTGTTTCACTGGTCTGTGGCTCTGTTCTTGTGCCAGTACCAAATTGTCTTGATTACTATGGCTTTGTAGTAGAGCTTGAAGTTCAGGAGTGAGATCCCCCATACTTTATTCTGCTTTCTCAGGATTGCTTTGGCTATTCGGGGTCTTTGGTGATTCCATATGAATTTTTGAATTATTTGTTCCAGTTCATTGAAGAATGTTGCTGGTAATTTGATAGGAATTGCATCAAATCTGTGTATTGCTTTGGGCAGAATGGCCATTTTGATTATATTAATCCTAGCCATGAGCATGGGATGAGTTTCCATTTGTTAGTGTCCCCTTTAATTTCTCTTAAGAGTGACTTGTAGTTTTCAGGGTATAGGTCTTTCACTTCTTTGGTTAGGTTTATTCCTAGGTATTTTATTCTTTTTGATGCAATGGTGAATGGAATTGTTTTCCTGATTTCTCTTTCTATTGGTTCACTGTTAGTGTATAGGAAAGCTACAGATTTCTGTGTGTTAATTTTGTATCCTGCAACTTTGCTGTATTTGGATATCAGTTCTAGTAGCTTTGGAGTGGAGTCTTTAGGGTTTTTTATGTACAATATCATATCATCTGCAAATAGTGACAATTTAACTTCTTCTTTACCAATCTGGAATCCTGTATTTCTTTGTTTTGTCTGATTGCTGTGGCTAGGACCTCCAGTACTATGTTAAATAACAGCGGGGAGAGTGGGCATCCCTGTCTGGTTCCCGATCTTAGAGGAAATGCTTTCAGCTTCTCGCTGTTCAGTATAAAGTTGGCTCTGGGTTTATCATATATGGCCTTTATTATGTTGAGGTACTTGCCCTCTATTCCCATATTGCTGAGAGTTTTTATCATGAATGGATGTTGAATTTTGTCAAATGCTTTTTCAGCATCTATGCAGATGATCATGTGGTTTTTGTCTTTCCTTTTGTTGATGTGGTGGATGATGTTGATGGATTTTTGAATGTTGTACCATCCTTGCATCCCTGGGATAAATCCCACTTGGTCATGGAGTATGATCCTTTTGATATACTGTTGAATTCTGTTTGCTAATATTTTATTGAGTATGTTTGCATCTACATTCATCAGGGATATTGGTCTGTAATTTTCTTTTTTGGTGGGGTCTTTGCCTGGTTTTGGTATTAGGGTGATGTTGGCTTCATAGAATGAGTTTGGGAGTATTCCCTCCTCTTCTATTTTTTGGAAAACTTTAAGGAGAATGGGTATTATGTCTTCTCTGTGTGTCTGATAAAATTCCGAGGTAAATCCATATGGCCCCAGGGTTTTGTTCTTGGGTAGTTTTTTGATTACCGTTTCAATTTCTTTGCTCATAACTGGTTTGTTTAACTTTTGTGTTTCTTCCTTGGTCAGTCATGGGAGGTTGTATTTCTCTAGGAAGTTGTCCATTTTTTCTAGGTTTTCCAGCTTGTTGGCATATAGGTTTTCATAGTAGTCCTTAATAATTCTTTGTATTTCTGTGGAGTCTGTCGTGATTTTTCCATTCTCATTTCTGATTATGTTAATTTGTGTTGATTCTCTTTTTCTCTTAATAAGTTTGGCAAGAGGCTTATCTATTTTGTTTATTTTCTCAAAGAACCATCTCTTGGTTTCGTTGATTTTTGCTAGTGTTTTATTCTTCTCAATTTTGTTTATTTCTTCTCTGATCTTTATTATGTCCCTCCTTCTGCTGACCTTAGGCCTCATTTGTTCTTCTTTTTCCAGTTTCGATAATTGTGATGTTAGACTATTCATTTGGGATTGTTCTTCCTTCTTCAAGTGTGCCTGGATTGCTATATACTTTCCTCTTAAGACTGCTTTCGCTGCATCCCACAGAAGTTGGGGCTTTCTGTTGTTGTTGTCATTTGTTTCTATATATTCCTTGATCTCTATTTTAATTTGTTCATTGATCCATTGATTATTTAGAAGCATGTTGTTAAGCCTCTATGTGTTTGTGAGCCTTTTTGTTTTCTTTGTAGAATTTATTTCTAGTTTTATACCTTTGTGGTCTGAAAAATTGGTTGGTAGAATTTCAATACTTTGGAGGCTCTTTTTGTGAGCTAGTATGTGGTCTATTCTGGAGAATGTTCCATGTGCACTTGAGAAGAATGTATATCCTGTTGCTTTTGGATGTAGAGTTCTATAGATGTCTCTTAGGTCCATCTGTTCTAGTGTGTTGTTCAATGCCTGTGTGTCCTTACTTATTTTCTGCCCGGTGGATCTATCATTTGTGGTGCATGGTGTGTTAAAGTCTCCTAAAATGAATGCATTGCACTCTATTTCCCTCTTTAGTTCTGTTAGTATTTGTTTCACAAATGCTGGTGCTCCTGTGTTGGGTGCATATATATTTAGAATGGTTATATCCTCTTTTTAGACTAAGCCCTTTATCATTATGTAGTGTCCTTCTTTATCTCTTGTTACTTTCTTTGTTTTGAAGTCTATTTTGTCTGATATTAGTACTGTAACCCTTGCTTTCTTCTCACTGTTGTTTGCCTGAAATATGTTTTTCCATCCCTTGAGTTTTAGTCTGTGCATGTCTTTGGGCTTGAGGTGAGTTTCTTGTAAGCAGCATATAGATGGGTCTTGCTTTTTTATCCATTCTATTACTCGGTGTCATTTGATTGGTGCATTAAGTCCATTTACGTTTAGGGTGACTATTGAGAGATATGTACTTATTGCCATTGCAGGCTTTAGATTCGTGGTTACCAAAGGTTCAAGGTTAGCTTCTTCAGTATCATAATGCCTAACTTAGCTCACTTATTGAGCTGTTATATACACTGTCTGGAGATTCTTTTCTTCTCTCCCTTCTTATTCCTCCTCCTCCATTCTTCATATGCTGTGTGTTTTGTTCTGTGCTCTTTTTAGGAGTGCTCCCATCTAGAGCAGTCCCTGTAAGATGCCCTGTAGAGGTGGTTTGTGGGAAGCAAATTCCCTCAGCTTTTGCTTGTCTGGGAATTGTTGAATCCCGCCATCATATTTAAATGAAGTCATGCTGGATACAGTATCCTTGGTTCAAGGCCCTTCTGTTTCATTGCATTAAATATATCATGCCATTCTCTTCTGGCCTGTAGGGTTTCTGTCGAGAAGTCTGATGTTAGCCTGATGGGTTTTCCTTTATAGGTGACCTTTTCCTCTCTAGCTGCCTTTATAACTCTTTCCTTGTCCTTGATCCTTGCCATTTTAATTATTATGTGTCTTGGTATTATCCTCCTTGGATCCTTTCTGTTTGGGGTTCTGTGTATTTCCATGGTCTGTTCAATTATTTCCTCCCCCAGTTTGGGTAAGTTTTCAGCAATTATTTCTTCAAACATACTTTCTATCCCTTGTCCTCTTTCTTGTTCTTCTGGTACCCCTATAATACAAATATTATTCCTTTTGGATTGGTCACATAGTTCTCTTAGTATTGTTTCGTTCCTGGAGATCCTTTTATCTCTCTCTATGTCAGCTTCTATATGTTCCTGTTCTCTGGTTTCTATTCCTTCAGTGGCCTCTTGCATCTTCTCCATTCTGCTTATAAATCCTTCCAGGGTTTGTTTCACTTCTGTGATCTCCTTCCTGACATCTGTGATCTCCCTCCGGACTTCATCCCATTGCTCTTGCATTTTTCTCTGCATCTCATCCCATTGCTCTTGCATTTTTCTCTGCACCTCTGTCAGCATATTCATGATTTTTATTTTGAATTCTTTTTCAGGAAGACTGGTTAGGTCTGTCTCCTCAGGTGTTGTCTCTGTGATCTTTGTCTGCCTGTAGTTTTGCCTTTTCATGGTGATAGAGATAGTTTGCAGAGCTGGTACGAGTGACAGCTGGGAGAGCTTTCCTTCTGGTTGGTTTGTGGCCTTCCTCTCCTGGAAGAATAGCGATGTCTAGTGGCTTATGTTTGGCAGCTGTGCGCAGACATGGCTTCTGCTACCTTCCCAGTTGCTATGGAGTTTATCTCCACTGTTGCTGTGGGCATGGCCTGGCTGGGGCTCCTCCTCCAAAATGGTGGAGCCCCGTTGGAGGGGGAGTGGCCGGGACACTATTTATCTCCGTAAGGGGCCTCTGTGCTCCCTGTTGCCCAGGGGGTTAGAGTGCCCATTGATCCCCAGATTCCCTGCCTCTGGGGTAAGTGTTCCTGTTCTGCCCCTTTAAGACTTCCAAAAAGCACTCTCCAAACCTAAACAATAACAGCAACAACAAAAGAGAAAATAAATAAATAAATAAATAAAAATTAAATAAATAATTTTTTTAAAAAAAGGGAAAAACTTGCGATTTTCTTTGTCCTCAGGCGCCGGTCTCAGTCACCAGCTCACCAGTCTTGCTGCCCTGTTTCCCTTATGTTGGGGTCCCTGTCCCTTTAAGTCTTCCAAAAAGCACTCGCAAAAAAAAAAAAAATACCGCTCCCGTTTCTTTGTTCTCTGGCGTCGGCCTCAGGCACACACTCACCGGTCCTGCCGCCCTGTTTCCCTAGTATCCAGGACCCCACGCATGCACTGTGTCTGCGCTCTGGTCCAGAATCTTGGGGCTGGGTGTTCAGCAGTCCTGGGCTCTCTCTCCCTCCCTGGTGACTCCTCTCCACCCACCGGGAGCCAGGGGGAGGGGCGCTCATGTCCTGCCGGGCCAGGGCTTGTATCTTACCCCCTTCGCAAGGCACTGTGTTATCGCAGGTGTGGATGTGGTCTGGATGTTGTCCTGTGTCCTCTGGTCTCTATTTTAGGAAGAGTTGTCTTTGTTATATTTTCATAGATATATGTGATTTGGGGAGGAGATTTCCGCTGCTCTACTCACAACGCCATCCTAGCTCTGCCCCCCTCAGTTTTTCATTTTTTTAAAAAATTCCATGATCACCCTCCTGAGACTTCACTCTTTTCCTAAATTCCTATTTCAGCTAATGGAATCATTCTCTCTAACCATGTTTGTTTATGTTACCAGCAAATTCCACTGTTGCTCTCTGGAAAATGCAGATGCTGTCCATTTCTCTAATGGCACCTCTACAGCCATGGTGCCCTTACTGTTCATTGCCAGTGAGATGGTTAATTTTTTATGGGTCAACCTGACTGGGCCATGAGGTGCCCAGATATTTAATTAAACATATTCTAGGTACGTCTGTAAGGGTGTTTTAAGAAGAGATTACCATTTGAAGAGGTGGAATAAGTAAAGAAAATTGCCTTCCCTTGTGTGGGTGGCCATTATCCAATCAGTTAAAAGTCTAAATTGAACAAAAAGGCTGACCCTCCCTCAAATCAGAGGAAACTCTCCTCCTGACTACCTCGAACTGAGACCTATGTCTTTTCCTGTCCTGAGACTGAAACATCAGCTCTTCTTGGGTCTCAAGCCTGCTGAACTCACGGCACTGCCTTTCCCAATTCTCAGGCCTTCAGACTTGGACTGTTCCCACTCCTCAGCTCTCCTGGGTCTCCAGTTTGCCAGCTGCAGGTTTGGGAGTTCTCAGCCTCCATAATATGTGAGCGCAAAACTTATAGTTCTATGTGTGTGTATGTGTATACACAGTACATATATATATACACACACAAACACATATATACATACTGTTCCTCTAGAGAATCCTCACTCATATGTTTAATATTCTATATACTTGCCTCTCTGCCTATCATCCCCTTTTACTCCAATCCTTTCCATGAACTGTGGCCTGAAATTTTTTCCCATTCACACATCTGAATATTTTATTCCCTTACTTGTATTTTAAGTTGTCTTTATAATCATATACTGATATTGTAACAGGATAGTATTTGGATATTGTAACAGGTTCATATGTCCTTTGTTTAAATTAATTTATTCATTCATTCAATGAATGTTTATTGCATGTTTAAAATGTATCATGCACTGTTTTAGACAATGGGTCATAGAATATAAAAGGCAAATAATATTCATTTCCTCACTGAACTTACATGTGGAGACATAGGTAATAAACTGACTAGTAAATAAACATATACTGTAATTTCAAATATTAATAAACAGTATGAAGAAAAAGAAAGTGTACAAGAGTGCTGAGTTTAATAGAGGATTGCCATTTCAGATAAAGTGGTCAGGAAGGACCTGCACAAGAAAATGATAACTGAGCAAAGATAGGATATAGTCAGACTACTATCTGAAGAATGATAATTCTAAGTAAAGGTGCCACTAGTAAAATGTCTTTTTGATTTATGATGATGATAGTACTGAAAATCAGGGGAAATTATGACCATTACAATACTTAGAAAAGGGTAATGAAAATCAAATATGGAAAATCAAAATGAAAGGTGGTGCCATATTATAACTCCATATCTCCAAATTAGTTTCAGGTATATTACACAGCTAAATCTACAAGGCCATACTTAAAAGAAAATGTAGGCAAGCACCTTCATGATGTTAGTATAGCAAACACTTTCTTAACACAAAAAGCACTTACCATGAAATCAGTGATTGATAAATCTGACTGCATTAAAATTAAGGATGTTTGTTCACCAAAGTAACAGACAAGTATTGAGTCTGATCACTGTAACTCATAAACAAACAAAGGCTCACATTCAGAAAATATAAACACTGCTACTAAACAACAGTCACTAAATAGAAAAGTGAGATTACATAAATGTGCATTTCACAAGAGAGAAAATCCAAATATTAAATATCATATGAAAAGTGCTTAATTTCATTAGTTATCAGAGAAATAAAAATTAAAATCAGAATATTAGGTATGGCTACACATTCACAAACATTAAATGAAATATTGACAAAACCAAGTGTTAGAGAGCATGTAGAGTAATAGAGGGAAATTAATATTTATTTGCAAAATGTTTGGACCCATTTCCTCAAGCTAAATACTCACTATTTCATTATTTTAACTCTTTCTTATATAACCTAGAGTTTGGCATGCTTACATGTGGCAGGCTAAATGTACAGAATGTTTATAATGCATTATTTATAATAACCCCAATTGGAAACAAACCTAGCATTGTGGTAGGAGTGTGGATCAGTAAGTTGTGGCACATCTATACAATGTTATGACCACAGTGAGGAAAATGAAAAAAATATATATATATATATATTTTATATATATATATAAAGAGATGAAGATATACATATATATATATATATATATATCCTTAATAATATGGATGAAATTTGAAAACATAGTTCTGCCACCCAAATCCAGAAGAAAAAACTACACACGGTATCAATATGTTTACATACATTTTTAAGAAGTAAAAGTAAACTTTATTATTTATTGATGCATCCTACAAAGGTGTAAGAAGTATGAAGAAAAGCATGAAGATGATTACTAGAAATGTCAGAGAAATGGGAGCCACTGGGTGAAAGGAAAAAATTGTGACCAGGAAAAAAAACATGAGAGCTTTCTAAGGGTGTTAGCAATATTCTACTTCTTTATCTAAATAATGGCTGCATGTGTGTTAGTTTTATAAATGATTTAAGCTGTACATTTGTTTTATGTATTTTTATGTTATATTCCACAATAAAATAATACATATTGATCATAAATGGCTGTGAGACTAGTAACACGACTTCCCATTAACTAAAGCAGTATTTATTGATCAACAATGTTCTAGTTACTTGCTAAAAGTCCATAGAGAAAACCATAAAAATATCTGTTTTAATGGTATTTGTGTGTGTATGTATGTGTGTGTCTGTGTGTGTGTGTGTGAGAGAGAGAGAGAGAGAGACAGAGAGAGAGAGAGAGAAAGATCATAATATAACATATAGGTAAATTATATAGTTTGTTACAAGATTCACGATAGGATGATTATTGGGAATAAGTACAAAGTGGGAGTTGCAATTTTAAATGGGATGATCAGCCTTATTGATGGGTGACCTTTGAGAAAATACTTGAAGGTAGTGAGGGAGATAGCCATGTTTGTTTATAGCCAATGCAATTCACTAATGCATTGAACAGCATAGTAGATTCCCAAAAATATGTTCAAGCCCTAATCCTCAGTACCTATGAATGTCAAATTATTTAGAAATAGGGTCTTTACCAATAGCAATTAATTTAAGAATCTCAAAATGAGATAATCTTGGATTTAGAGTGGGCCATAAATCCAATGGTGTTATCATAAGAGAAAGGAAAGGGAGATTTGGGGAACAGAGACATATAGAACAGAAGGCCATGTGAAGACAGAGCAGTGACAGGGGTTACATAGCTCAAATTAGAGTAGGCCTAGAATCACCAGAAGCTGGAAGAGATGAAGGATTTTCCCCTAAGAGTCTTTGGAATAAGTGGAGCCTTCAACACCTTAATTTCAGACGTTTGGTCTCTACAACTATGAGAAAAATATCTTTTGTTTTAAGCCACCAACTTTGTGGTAACTTTTTAATAGCAGCTCTAGGAAACTGATACAAGGAGTATGACAGGAATGTTAATGTTCTGCATTAGTTTTCTTGATTTTTTACTATTTGCTCATCTTTCTAGATACTGAGGATAGGGAAGCTTTTGGCCCACAAATACCCTTACTTTCATATTACATTAAATACTGATCTGTATGTATTTACTCAGTTCAGTAAAATATGAAATAACAAAATTATAAGTATAAATAAATGATTAAGTAATTTAATAGTTTCTTATTTATTTTTAATAAACATTTCATTAAAAATCAAAAAACTGAAGTTACAGAAATTTTGAAAAAATTTTTTACAATCTAACTCATGGAGATAATCATTTTGGCATATTCTCTCTCTTCCAAATAGTATACCCATATACTCAATAATAAAATCATAATGAACACAACTTTCAGTATTTTCCTATTTAATTATGATGATTTTTTCATACAATTACATAATCTATAACGTTATTTTTAAATGGAAACATGTTTCATTCTTAGAATATTAGCTAAAATTTATTTAGCTAATCCTTTAGTACAGAACTTTAGTTTTTTCCTAGTAGTTGTCTTTATAAAAAATGCCATGATGATACCCTTGCACATAAAACACTTTGTCTATGCCCTTTATCATTTCCTTGCAATGACTTCTTAGATTCAGAATTATTCTGTCAAAAGATATGACCATTTTAAAGATCTTGTTTCATTTTATCAAATAGCTCTCCGGGAAGTTTGTGTCAATGGAAACTTAACCAGACAGAATGCATGATGAAGCAGCACCTTTTCAAGAATGGCCTTGATTCAGTTCAAATCCTGGCTCTGTCACATCATCTTTCATTTGCAGGAGATAACTGACTACTCAGTTTTCTTTTTTGTAAATTGGAAAAATAACACAACTGATCACAAACAATGATTTTTGAGGCTTAAAAATAATTTATGTAAAACATTCTAACTCAATGTCCAGAGTATGAGTAATCTCTCAAAAGGGGATGCAAGGGTACACCTAAAAAATTATTGATCTCTGCCACACATCACTGAAAGTGCTCGTGCCCTGGCTGCCCCATGCCTGGCCCTTGGTTCTACACCACATCTTTCCACAGTATACACTGAGAGTGATATTCTGCTGGAAACTTTTCTAGTTAGTTTCAGGTGCCACTGCTGTTTCTCAGTTGGCATATTTTTTCTTTGAGCTTGTGCCGCCTACACAATATTTGGCAGATATTCTTTCAAATGTGGAAGATTGTAAACTTGCCCATATTCCAGCAATACAATATATCCAATATCCCTATCCATTGCTACCTTGTGTTACTCTTTTCCTCATGAATCAGGTATTAGATTGTATACCGATCATTTTTATATGTCTGTCCTCTGAGTCTAGTAATTTTCACAGAATACATATCATTTAGTATTTATTGCATGAATAAATGCCCGGGAGGATTTTTCAGATACTTGGAAAACTATGACTACTTTCTCTTTTTCAATAGTGCATGCCATATATACCAAATAACTAGATATTTGCATATATAAAAATAAGTACTTCATACCAGATTGTTAAAAACTACATTTTTTCCTGACCCATGATTAATAGAATGAATGTACTAAAGGCAAATAGAAGATCCATATTTTAAAGAAGAGCCAAAGGTAGTGTTTTCCTACATCCTTGACATATTTTCCATAAAAGTTGCAAAAGTAATACCTTATTTTAATGACCAAATAATTAAAAGGCATTTCCTCAATTCTTACGGTTTTACTAGGACTGCGTTAGATGCTACCCACAAATCCATTGCCTACTGTGTGATGCTGCTCTAAGCCCAACCAATTAAAAACAAACAAAAATCCAAAGAAATTTGTCCCCTTTCAGTAACAAGTACTCAAACTTAAATCAATGTGGTAAACAAAAGACACATATTTGTGATGGATTTGAAGTTGTAATAACATTAAATGTACACAGAAGTACTGCCTATTACACATATATTGGAATCTAAGCACAATGACAGGTTTCATGTTCCTATTAGCAAAACAAAAGACCCACTTTGATTTATAAACTCACCCCTACAGAACACTTAACAGAATCTTAAAGCACTGCCCTCATACTTAGATGATATAAAATGAAGGAAAACTGAAGAAAAGAAAACTGAAAAGATACATACAGTCATCCAAGTCAGAATGGCTTTCATGGAACTTTTTTTAAAGGGAGTAGAAGGAAGCAAGTGGGGATAAAACCTCAACAACCCTGACATGTGTTCTACAGTCCCCAGTGAAAATGCGCCCCAGCTGCCTACAGAACAAACAGCTCATTAACACATTCTTTATAGCTTTCCCTCCCTTGTTTGACTCAGTCTCTCCACTCAATCATTTCTGCTCCCCCATATCAACTTCCAGAAGAGGACTCTCAGACAGCATACTCACCCCACACACATGCACATACACAAATAGATTAATATTTGAAGACAATGAAAAGCTAAGGGAAGACAAGCTTTCATTCACTCCTTACCCAAATATTGAAAGCCACATACAAAGGACATATATATCCAGAAACAAAATAGTACCTGAGTGCCGGGATTAGGATTCTTCAACTGTAGGCTCTTCCTTCCTTTCTTCTTGAATCTCTCTACCCATGCCAGGCAGCCTCAATCCTATACATTTTTTAAAAATATGTTCTCAAGTGCTATTTTTCTCCTCCTCTTAACTGGATGTTAAGTACTACTTCTTTGAGTTGTATCTCTTTAGAGTATTTATCTATTCAACCCTGTGTTGCAAACTTGCATCATCCATTCAGTTAATAAATATTCATAAAACTTGACACCTGACAGGAATTAAGCCAGACTATGGGAATGAAAAAAAAGCAAAGCAAACACAGCCCAGGTTTTCATGGAGCTTATAAGTTAAAGAAGAAACAGCTGTTACCATATCTTAAATGCAACTTTTGAAAAAGAAACACAAATAAAGTTCTGTGTAATTAATTAGAATGGGACAAAATTTGTACGTTTTTACTTTCTTAGCTCCTCATCAGGGCTTCTTTCATTTAACATCAACATAAAAAAACTACCATAGTGTCATGCATACAATAGGTAACTTAAAAATATTTGAAATAAAAATAATTGAAGAGTTAATAAACTATAAAGAAAGAAACTTAGGGTATACAAGGTCTTATTTGCTTTCTTTGTTCCTTTCAATGAAAAAATCTGTAGAGAGTTTTGCCGAATCAGTTTAAGTGTTTACTATGTTGAGTTTTCACTTTCAGCTGATGTGGTATAGACAAAAGAGATTTTTTATTCTTAAGTTATGTTTATGTGTAAATGTGTGTTTTTTGTGTGTGCTACACTTCAAATTTAGGATAGTTTTTGCCATTGATTTTTGAGAAATGGCTACAGGAATTTCTATTCAAATAGCTAAACCATATGTGTAATTGAAAATGTTGTGAATTGTCTACTGTATCCCTCATTAAATTATCTTCTGAATTAAAATTGAGTTTGTAGGACTAGGTCAATACCTCCCTTACAAGTAATTAGAAGTGTTTGGGAAATAGGTCAGAGTTCTAGAATCCCACTGAGATCATCCATCAAAATCATGTTTTGAATTCCTTTTATGTGTCTAGAAATCAAAATCAAATTCTATGAGATATCCACATATTAAAAAAGAACAGAAAACAAACTGCTGGAAGATTTATTCTCCAGAGACCATTTTTGTTCACTGTCTTATTTTATATTTTCCAAGCTACAATATTTAGAATTGAACAGAAGTAATATATTTCTCCTTGGAATCTAGAAGCCAAAATATGTAACTACTGCCATAGCACAATCACAGAGTGGCAATACACTGGACTAATTGTTAATACTGGGATATAAAGAAAGATGAGTTAGATAAAGAATATGAGGAAAAGCTCAACAGAATTTGGTGACTCAAAGAGAAGTCAGTAAACCTGAGAGAAATGAGAGATACTGGGAGTATCTGACCTTCATTGTCTTGAACAATGATAGTATACATTACTGATATTAATAGTAAATAAATAAATAAACAGGAAAAGAGGTAGAAATGATGATTATAAATTTAGTAAAACAGAAACCTAACTCACCATATAAAGAATGCAATGTCAATAACATAAGTGGAGCTCAAACATTAGAATTAACAATTGTCTTGTGTTAGTTTTCTAAAAGCAAGTAGAAAATAGAAATGGATGCACATGGTTATAAAAATAATCAATCACAATTTGATATCTATTTGAAACTGAGAGTTGTCTAATGGAGGCAAATTGATTGCCAAAGTAAATTTTTGAACTAGTATAAAAGTATCATGGCAGATTGTAATTAGATTGTATATTTTTCTGAAAAATGTTCTACTTATGATAGAAAGATTTAATTTAGAATATTAGTCAAGGTGTGTGGTACATTAAAATTTAATTAAATTTTAAACTAAATTTTTAACTAAATATTAATTGAATTTTAACACTGCTCAGTTTCCCCAAAATAAAGTATGCATAAGAAAAATTTTCTTTAAACAAAATATTATTTTCTCAATTTAGTGATTTCTTAAAAGTCTAGCTGCTTTAATATGTAATTATGGAAAATGAAAAATGCCAATATTGATATGGATACTGCCACATTTGTGAGCCACTGGCCAGGCTGAACCCAATAATTCAGAGGACTGTTAACCACTCTTGTTTGTTACTTGTGAATGTCAGTATAGACCATGGGGCCCCAGTCTGTGGAAAGAATTCCAACAGCTCTGCATGACTTAACATAGACATCTGCACAACTGTACTGAATAGAAAAACAACACTTTTCAATATTCTCAACAAAAACAGTTGAAATCAACTGAACATTTTCTAAATTTTATATAATATCGTCACATTTATATTGCTCATAATAAAATGAAGGAACAAATGTTAACTATTTACAAATGATCTCAAAAGATAGGAAACAATGACACAGGGAAAAAAATACAACTGTTATTCCAAGTATCCCCAGATATTTCTGGCATGAATTATTTTGCTAATTTAGTTTGAAAAGTTTTGGGGTAAAATTACTATATTATGAAGTAAAACATTTTATGAATAAAGCTGATAAAAAATAAATTACATTGTTATGAGAGAGCAAGCTCTTTCAGTAAACAATTTTCATTGGTTTTATCTGCTCAAATATATCAAATAGGTATTTATTTTAAGAAAAATATTGAAGAAAGGAAAAATTTGTCATAGTCCCTGACCTGTTTTAACATATGCTTCCATTTATAAAATTTTGAAGATATCTATTAATATTTGGTACAGAAATTTATGTTTTCTAAGTAAATTAAATTATAAAAATGAAATGGCCAAACTTATTTCTCTCTTTGTTCAACTCCCTTAAGTGAATTGCCTTTAAATTAATATAAATGGTATCCATACCATTTATGATGTTTATGATACTGTTATGATGTTTCTATTAGGATTTTGCCTAAAATTAGGTACTGCATTATATTATACTATGTGCTACATCAACTATATCATAAGAGACTGGCTTTTTTTTTTTTTTAGCTATTTAAATAAGCAGCTCTTTATTTCCTGGGCACCAGAAGCTGATAACAACCTGTAATCTACTGTATCTCTGTGTAGCTCTGTCCTGTCCTAAGAACCAGCTACATTGTGAGATTCTTATTTGTACCTGATTATTTAGACATCAATTTATAAAAGCATCCTTTCATTGATTATTTTCTACTTTTGTTTTTTGTTATCTTCCAATCAGTTGTTTTAATAGTTAAATAAAATTGATAACATGAACTCTTCAATTCATTAGCTACTTAGGAAAAATCCTAAATACTTTTAACTTCTTTTGTAACAGGCAATAGCAAAATGGTCTAAAATTCAAAAGATACAAAGGAACTAACTTTGAAAAATATTGCTGCTGCCCCTTTTCTATACCCACTAGTGACCCTGTCTTTCTAGAGGTAATGATTGTGGCCAGTTTATTGTAGATTTAACAAAGACAGTCTAAAAATTGACAAAATATAAGTATATAGCATATCCTTTTATAAACACAAATTTTAGTACCCTATACACTTGCTCTGCACTATTTTCACTCAAGTGTCTTCCAGATACATCTAATCAGCCCAAACAGAGCTACATCACTCATTTTCACAAATGAATATATTTCTCTGTGTGGATATGTATACCATGTTTATATTTTATGTTAAATATTATATGAGCTTCCATATATTCAGTGACTTTCTAAAGTAAAAATAATCATTTCATATGAAAAATTTCCACCTCATTGTTCAACACTTAACATAAATTATTTTATTTCACTCTACTGGTTTAATGAGAAATAAAAAAGCAGTTGCAACTGTAAAACAAACTCCAGAGCTAAACCCTTTCCACTCATCCTTTTTTTTTTAATCAATAAAGTTTCATTGAAACAGCTATGGTCATTTGTTTACTTACTACTGATGACTGTTTTTCTGCAGCATTTGTAAAACTGAGTAGTTGTAACAAGAGTCTTTATGGTCCACAAAGCCTAACATTGTTGCGATCTGGTGCTTTACAGAAAAAATTTGGCAAAAGCAACAGTCTTCAAAAGCCCAAGAAAATATAAATGATGATCTTGGGGCAGGAAGAAATGTTCCAGATTAAAATATAAACTTTTCTACTTATATTTTTTATAAATTTGTATTTTTTCATTCATTTTAGTTTTTAGATTATGTACATGGTCATATATATACATACATATACATGCCATGTTGACAGAGTAGCACATGTATTTAATTTAAAGCATATATATATTTTTTAGATTGAATCACGGGATAAAAAAATGTTTGAATTTACTGATGGAAATATATCATACATCTGAAAGGAATTAGTAATCTTAATGTAGCAAAGAAGTAAAAGTAAAGTTTCAAGCATTCACCCTGTTAATTTCAACTCATTGTTAACATTATTACTTTAGCTCATTCCTTCACCTTATCTTGATTCCATAACCTTACAGTTTCATCATGACAATCTGATGATCCTACCCACTTTAACTCTCAAGATTTCCACTCCTATTCTTACTCAGCTTAAATATAATGGCCCTTTAAAAAAAAAAAACTTTCCATTACATAAACACTCAGCTCCTTTATCTGACCTTAGCTTGCTTCTTTGTATTTCCTTTGCAAGCTAAATCAGGTTAAATCCATATCTTTATGTTTTAAGCAATATTTTTGAACAGGGTTAAGCTGAAGCATACAAAACGAAAAATGAAATTTAAGTGTAGTCTTGTTCCTTATCATGCTCTTTCAAATAATCTCACCTATTTTCCCAAATAAAGCATAATTTCTCCCCTTTCTACATATACTCAGTAACTCATTTACCTTTCCACACTCTTGATTTCCTTCCTATGTCTTTAAGAACATAGAAATATTGCAAAGAGATTTTCCACAAGCATGTGCACCAGCACCCATTTCCATATTTAACACCTAACTTTATTTGTGCCCATCAACTCTGACTTACATGCACTGTATTATCTTTTATCATTATGGACAATATCTCTAATCTTGCAATATGTCCTTTCACCTCCAGAAATTTTCCTCTTTCTCCTGTATCAAGAAAATGTGCTCCCAACCTGACATTTTCAATGGCATGCACATATTATTATATTTCTCATCTGGCAGAAAGAAATTCTTGATTCTGCATTCATTTCCAGGTACCATCTCATTTTGCTCTTTCCCAGTACAGAAAAACTCCTTTGAAAGGTCTATATATACATATATACACATACACAAAATTGCCAGTTTCCCTTCTCTTTTTCTATTCAATAAAGTTTAATAGAAATAAAGTTTATCTCCCCTCACAAAATTTTTCTGACAAAATCTCCAATGTTGTAATTTTCCTTTGTGTGGCAATTGTTCCTAATCCTGATTTTAATTGACCAAACAGCAGGATTTGCCACATCTGACCACTTATTCCTACTTAAAATCTATTTTCTTATTTAGCTTCTAGAAATGTTACTATACACTTTTGGTTTTCCTTTGACCTCAATGGCCTTATGTTCAGGCTCTTGTTTTTTCTCCTCCTCATCTCCCCTAAATTCTTATTTTATACTATCTGGGACAGGGCCTTTGGAGGCCTTCTCTACTTTCTGAATATGCACTTCCTGGTAATTTTAACCAGTGTCATGTATTAAAATACAACCTATATGTTGAAGTCAGTCATATTTCTATTTCCAGTTGAGCTGTCTTTTCTGAACTCCACATGTATATACCCAACTGCCATGTTCCCTCACTTTCAAAATGGCCAAAGATGATCATGTGAGCTTTTATATACCTCAGTCTTAAATGTCCAAGACCAATCTCTTGATTTCTATTTACCTTGCAAACTTGCTTTTTATATATTCTTTCCATTTTCAATAATATCAACTTTTTCCTTTCAATTACTTGTAAGAGCGAGCTTGGGAACATTTTTAAGCTCTCTGTTTCAACCATTTCCCACAGAAAATCCTGCTGTGAACCCCTTCAAAGTTTATTAGAACATAACCACTTCTCACTACTTCTGCTACATGCACCTGGGTCAGTGTAAAATTCTAATGTCCCTGTTTTATCCAGTCTGTTAGTCACACATCATAGGTCAAAGAAATGTGACCAGTCAATCACATAGGACCTCCTACTTAATGTCCCATGGTTGCTGTTCTCAAATTCTTAATAATTTTATTTTTTAATTTGTGCTTTTGAAGTAATACTATGAGAAATGGAGGTCATGCCTGTGGTCTTTGCACCTCTGTCACCTCTCCTCTTCTTGAGATGGATCCTCAGCCAAAACTTTCCCTCCTAAAAACCGAACCACCTCCTGGGGCCTGGGTTGGTTACTGGGTAGTGTCAGTATGACAAAGCCCATGTTCCATTGCTGCTCTCAAAACCTGGGGCCTGGCAGACCTGGGTTTGAGTATGATCGGAGTCAAGCATGTGTGCCCCATCATATCTGGGGCCATGGCACGACAATGACAGTCCTTGCCCCAGGCTGCCAGAGGAGGTGCTCTCAACTATAGTGGGAGGATGAATGGAAAACCAAAAAGAGGCTGTCTGTAGAAAGCAAATGGAGAAAACCCACCCCTTTGCTTTTTAAGGACATGGTCCTAGTTGAGACAAGAGGTGTCCAGAAAGAATTTTCACAAAGATTGTACTAGTGAATCGGGAAAAGGAAGACAATTCATGGCTGTTACCATAGGGAGTGTATTACTTTACTAGGGATAGCATAACAATTACCACAGGCTGGGTGACCTGAAGAACTGAAATTTATTTTTAATAGAAAATGAAAAATGTATATATAGGTTTAGGGTTTTTTTTTAAAGATCATTTACTTATTTATGTTTTTATCCATTAACTTTAAGAACTACACAGAGTTCTCATAAAGAGGCTTGTATTTCAAATACAGGACATGGAAGATTCTAATGGATCAACAGAGGTAAAAAATACTAAGAAAATTTACTTTTTAAAGTAATTTTAATGACACCTGAAGAACTTAGTTTTCTAAGGTGAGTTAAAATGTATATATATTTGCCATTAAATAAACAACTCCAATTTCTTCTCTTGTGTCAGGGAAAAAAACATAGAAATGAATGAACACATTTTAAGAATTGTAAAAGAATTTAAGAATTGTACAAAGAACACACTGCTACTGAATATGCAAGTCAATGACCGAAATAAAATGTGCCTAGATTGTTTCAAACATCCTATCTATTGATGGTATGCAAATATATACATACATATGTATTTGTACACATGTACAATCTCATTTCATTTAACCCACCAGAGCTCCAGTGATATGCCATATTCCATTTTTCTGATGAGAAAGAAACTGAAAAGCAGGTGAGTTCAGTGGTTTATCATGGTTACATAGCTCAGGTGGAAGCCAGATTCAAACACGATCTGGCCCCTATTTTCAGGCTTTTTACAAAATATAAATTCCACAATAATTCAAATCAAATTATAAACATCATGCTGAGAAAAATATGCTAATACTTGTCATTTGAAACATCTGCTCATGTTAACTTAATCATAATATAGGAATACAGGGACAATTTTAAAAATAGAGTAGGGAGTTGCCAATCCAGCAAAATTTAAAGTGTCTCTTAACTCCAAATATCTCCCACAATGATTCCTCAGTGTTTGACATTCCATCATTATGATATCATTCCTCATTCAGGAAAGCCTCTAAGAAGGAATATATTCCTTGTAGGACAATATATTAAATCTTTAATACTTAGCTATGTTATAATTTGTAAGATTGCTGTCCCTTATTAGAAGAGGCATTTCAGAAGACGTGGGATGAATAGGCATCTATGAGAAAGAAAATTCATAAAATAGAGTTGGGAAGCACTAAACACAGTCTTTTGCTTATACCTCAAGACATCATATGCTGTTTCTGTCTAAATTTAAACACAATGTAGTAGATCGCCACCACCCTTACTCTTTCCTTGTATTAAAACACACACTAAGGCATGAATTCTTATTTCCTACCAAATACCAAATTCTAGTTCCTACCAAAATACCAAAAGAGTAGTAAGTGTATGGCTGAACTTATGACTCCTCTATTCAAGGACGTGTTCTCTACCTCTCCCTATAATCTCTAATACATCTTCATTGAGGAGAACAGGACTGTTGGATAGAGTCAAAAAGATGGAGTCAAAAGACTACAAGATGGAGAACAAAGGACACAAAGAGTATAATAAGTTAAGCACAATATGAGACCATTGGATATGTATAGAAAATGTTCTCTTCTTAATCACTATGCAGTATAGCATCTAACTAACCGTTAAAAAGCTTTTTCTCAATTTACCTTCAAGCCTATAAAATCTGTCATCTTTGTGATAAAACATTACAAAGAACTGCAGTAGAAGAACATTTTACAAAGTTACTATACTAGTTTATGTAAGAAGGTAGGTTTAAATGGGAAGTCCACTTTAAAAAGATATGGAGGCCACATAAAGGAATGAGCATAGGGCTTAAAGGGGAAGCAGAAGGATGTTACAAGGCATTTGATAAAATGTAACCAGGTATCAGTAACCATCCTAGATCACAGTGCATGGGGAAACTTCCCAGGATCCAGAAACATATAATAATATAGCACTTTGTAGAGAAAAATCTATTGTTATGCTCAAATCAAAAGAGTACGTGCAGGGGATAGCACTAACAAGGCTCCTGAACCCTGGATTTATTATAAATTAATTTATTCATTTGCTCTTCATGTGTACCAGGTCACATATCAAACCAGAATTTAACTGGTCACTGTAAATATAGGTGGTTCCAAACTCTAGAGAGACATTAGAGGAAGCAAACGGGCCAATTCAAGCAGATGCATTTGAATGTGATCAGACTTACATAAGGATCCTCAGAGAGTGTGAAAAAGAATAACTACAATAGATAATCCAATTTCCTATTCTATGGGATCCAAATCAAATCCCTGCTCTCATTTCCACCGATATTCCTGGAGGTATCTGGGTGAGAGCTGAGAAGTAAGGAAGTAGGAAACAGTTAATAAGAAATCTAAATGTACTAACTCATCTTTGAGGGCTAGACCAATTTTTGCAATGAGAATTTTAACATCATAACCACTTTTTCCAGTTTCATAGGAAAAAAAATCCTTATGCTTCCTGTGTACCTTCAAATTGTTCTTTCATTCTTTTCAGATAATTTGAAACAAAATGTATTAACATCACTTTCTGTATGCTAGGAGTTTTGGGGTTCTTTAGCTGGGTGATTATTACTCAAGACCTTTTATAGGTTGCTGTCAAAGTGTCAGCCAAAGCTATATCAGCTAAACGTTGAGTAGAGAAGGAGAATCTATTATTCATATGGCTGAATAATTGATGATTACTGTTGGTGGGAGGAAACCCAAAAAAGATGCTTTATTTTCTTTGTAACCTTGGCAGCTGGCGTTCCCAAAATGAGATGAGGGAGAAAAAGAGAGAACCAGGCAGAAGATACAACCTTTATGAACTCGTTACCAAAATCACATTCCATTAGTTTTCCCAGATTCTGTTAACTAAAATAGAGTCATTAAATCCAAGCACATTCAAGTAAATGGAAATCAAATTCTATCTTTGGAAATGTGGAATATCAAAGAGATTGTGGACAAATTTTAAAATCAGCACACTCACTTATTCAATAATGTATCTGTCCACTTATCCATTCAACAAACATTAACAGAATATTCCATACCTTCAGACTCTGGGATGAATTGTTCTAAAAAGGCAGCAAAACATTGATATTCTCTCCCTTGATAAAGAAGAAATTACACTTCACAGTAGGAATTAGCATTATTGCCCTTCCACTGGTCCTTAAAATGTAAGCTAATCCCACACAACAAAAAGCCAACTCAACAGTTGATTTTGATTCATTATGCCCTCTGACATTTTAATAGAAAAATAATCAGTTTTTTATGTTCCAATGTTAACCAAAAGAGAGCAAAGTATAGTAATGTAACTGCTAATGGGAATTATGAGAGAGTCCCTTCATCAACTTTTATTTAAACATCATATTTAAGAAATTTCCCTCACTTTATAGTGGAAGGAAGCTGTGGAGTCAGATTCTGAAATGCTAGATAATCACCCATAATCACAGGAATTTACTATTCCAAAATCCAACCAGGAATATCTTACTCCAAAGTTTTTGTTCTTTTCATTTCTCAGTAGATATAGGCTGAAAAAATATAAATGGGAATTCATTGACCAATAAATTATTTAGCAAAATATTTATTTCAAAATATTGCTCTGATCCAAGAGAACTTTGCGAATTAAGTTAAGCACAATAAGTTAAGCACAATATGAGACCATTGGATATGTATAGAAAATGTTCTCTTCTTAATCACTATGCAGTATAGCATCTAACTAACCGTCAAAAAGCTTTTTCTCAATTTACCTTCAAGCCTATAAAATCTGTCATCTTTGTGACAAAACATTCCAAAGAACTGCAGAAGTTCTCTATCTTAATTACTCTATCTTAATTACTCTATCTTAAGTAAGTAGATACTCTATCTTAATTAAGCATTTTTTTTCCTAAAATACTATCATCTCAAACTTATAAAATGCTTATCTGCCAACTCCTACCATCCTAAACACCAATGGATTTCAGCACTTGATGAAGTTTACATGCAACTTATCTGTGAACAAAGCATGCCCGAGAGGTCAAAAATAAAATCAAACAGTAAACCAGTAATAGAGATTAAGTGACAACTGTCTTGAACAGTAAGTTGTACTGAATACCATTTAGCTAATCATCTCTGATTGAATTTTAAAAATCCATGATGGCCCATTACAATGCTCTCTATCTCTAAGTCTTAGATTTTTTTTTTTAAGGATGAAGATGTTTTTATGGAGATAGACCAATTTATCATGGCAAAATTAGAATTTTAAGAATTTTGTATAACTGATTAAATTGCTCATGTGGAAGATGCCTAGATCATTAAAATATATCCATCTTATTCCATTTTATAGTATCCATTCAGTGATATTTATGTGAATGTAATGTCATATATGTATGCCCAAAATATACATGACCAGGTAACTCCAAATTCCACACCTGAGAAAAAATAGAGTCTTCATACAGAATTTGTATATCTCTAACAGAGTCTGAATTTGTAGGTTTCCAGAAAATGTAAATATTTAGGAAGATATACGATACTTCAGTTCTTGTGAAAGGAAGTGCCTACAATTACGAGAATAACAAAAATTAACAGAAGCTATTAATTGTATTTTCCTTTCAAATTACTCAGTTTAGACTAAATACTACTTATGTTTATAAAAACAATGAATGACAGTATATTTCCCCCCATAGATAGTTGGAAAACCATTTTTTATGACTATGAAAGTTTCTGTTTTAATTTAAAGTTTTTGTTATTATTGATATTATAAAGAAAATTGTTTATATTTTAAATGTCTAAAGATGAGTTAATGCAGGACAATAACTGCCAATTGAACAATACCTGCAAAATAAAGATTTAATCCTATTTTAAACCAAAGATCTACTTTAATTTTTGTTAACTAATTTCATAGACTAGAGAATATACAACATTCTGATAGTACTGACCTTTACTTTTTCTACAGAAATTTAAAATACCAACCAAGTAAACATTGGAAGTAATCAATGGAAGTAAACATTCCTTCATACATACATTAATTTATTCATTTGCTCTTCATGTGCACCACGTCACATAGGAATATTTTGGTAACAATAACACCTGGATACCCAGTGTTCAGGGGTTTAAAATTCAGGGAAAGCTATTAAAATCTGAGTAATTTATCAGATTTTTACCTAATGTACAAAGGTTTCTCTAAAGTAGCTCTGATAAAATTTTTTAATATTAAAAGTGCTATTAACAAGAGAAAAAGAGAAACAAAAAGTATAACAAACAGGATATAAATTTTCACTTTGACCTGTTATTTTAAAAATCACAGCTATGAAGGCTATGTTGAGATAAATCTTAGCTGCTACAGCAATTTTTAAAATAAAGTTACAATTTATTTATGAATATATATCCTCATGATTAGCTTTAAAATTTTCTTGTCAAAAGACTCAGTGTGACTATTAGGTGGTGTAAAATATCTATAGTTATAACTAAATATTCTGATTTCTCAACTGTGTGTATATCCTAACTTTGTGAAATTGAAATTAAGCAAAAGGAAATGCACTGAAAGATAAATGGGGAGGTGGGAAGGGTGATATGTCACATAACTGGCAAGATTAGAACCCAAATTTGGAAACAGAAAAGATTTAAGGTGACTACAGAACCTAGAAGCAGTAATAGTAATAATGGCCTTATGGCAAGAAATAATGCCATCCAGAAGTTGTTACAAGGATTTTTTCTTTTCTCGATTTATTTGTCCATTTAGTGATGATTTAAAATCGATGAATGGAGTCTACAATTTAACTATCTTTGGTTAAAAGCCTGTCTATTACCTCAGGAAATATTTTCCTGATCTGTACTTTCCAGAAAATCTTTAGTTGAGATACTCAATTTACTGAATTATCCATAAATTTAATAACTATATATTTACTGCCTTTCTTGTATGATTCTACCATCTATTTCATCCCTCTGTCTTACAGGAACAGATGTTCTTGCAAATCTGTTTTAACGAAGACTACTTCGTCTTTTTTTCCCCCCTTTTAAAATAACTCCCCAGTCTGCAACTACATCAATTGATTCTCTATGTTGGCAACTCTCAGTATCTCACTACTAGTTATTACAGCCAACCTCTCAGGCTTACTAAATGAAATAACTCTACAAAACATTAATGTTTGCTGCTACATTGTTATTTATATGTCTGCCACACAATTAAGATAAAAATTGTTTAAATATTCTAAGCCAGGCAGAGACAGACAAGTACCAAATGATTTTCCTCATTTGTGGAATATAACAATGAAGCAAAACTGAAGGAACAAAACAGCAGCAGACTCACAAACTCCAAAAAGGGACTAGGGGTTACCAAAGGGGAGGAGTGGGGGAGGGTGGGTGGGGAGGGAGGGAGAAGGGGATTGAGGGGTATTATGATTGGCACACATGGTACGGGAGAGATCACAGGAAAGACAGTGTAGCAAGAGGAGGCAAACAGTGACTCTGTGGCATCTTACTTACTACTCTGTTGGACAGTGACTGCAATGGGGTGTGAAGGGGACATGATAACATGGATGAATGTAGCAACCACATTGTGTTTTCATGTGAAACCTTCATAAGAGTGTATATATCAATAATACCTTAATTAAAAAAGAAAAAGAAAAAAAATATTCTGAAAGGAAATATATTTGAACTTTTTGGCACACACGTTTTATCAGATATCTAATGAAAATGGTGTTTCCATTTCTAAAAGGTGAATATACTAATTTATCCTCTGCCTTATTGTCCTTTACTTGGAAAGAAAAATTATAGGTAAATGGTATACAGGAATTTTTTTCTCAAAGTGATGTTATTTAATAATGTTTACATCTTTATATCAGCATTTAATAACATAAGTTAGGTTAAATTAATTAAATTTTCATGTTAATATTATTAAAAGAAATGAATTTCAAATCAGAGCAATTTTATTACTGGGAAGTTAAAAAAATCAATACTGTACATTAAATATTACTAAATATTTAAAATAATAACAGATACAGTTCCTAGATTATCTTTTAAAACATAATAGTATTAATCATTAAATACATAACATGTAAAAATATAATATGAAGATTCTTGATAATTTCTGGACAAGAATTTGAAGTAAGAAACATATCAACATTGATGTGAAATTAGGAAAAAATAAATACAGGTCATCTAAAAAGAATGATCAAATACCATTATAATGTATACTAAACACATTTGAGGAGCCCAAAACTAATTACCAGTAATTGCTTAATGAAAGATTATCATATGATTTCCAAAGGAAAATGGAATGAATTAAAATGTGTGTTGAAAATCAGACAGAAGCTACATATAATTACAAATATCATTCACAAAGATATTCTGCATGCTATATTTGCTAGAGTATTCCCTAAGATTGTTAGTTACAATATAGAGGATTGAATCTATACTAGTTTACACTAGCATTACATAGACAGAATAAAATGAGAATCTGGTTCAGTGTAAAGCTATTTTGAAAGTTACTACTCGAAAAATGGAAGAACAAAAGCAAAAAATGTAATGATTACTTTTACGCTTCAAAGAAGTACTTGTTCATATGATTCGAGAATTGGTATGCTTGTATATTTTTACAGCATTATCACATTCTATTGCTTAAAGTAGATTTATGGATGTCAAGATGATAGTTTCTTTTGTATTCCATTAAACACATATAGAGTTCAAATACTTTTTAAAATTATCTCTTCGAAGTGCAGTTATTGACTGCAATAATTTAACCCTCCTTCAAATCCAAATGCTGATTTCCAATATTAAAATACAAGGCTTTAACTGAAAAACATGGTAACATATAACTCTTCTCTAAAAATTTACAAAAACTGTGACTTAAGTATACTGACAGTACTGGGTTTTTTAAAGGGCAGCCCATTATATTGAAATTTGCTTCACTGTACTGTTAGCGATATAAATATATATGTACATACATATATATATATCTTGCTAAAAGCTAAGAGAGTATAATTGCCACAATGAAATAAGAATTTCCACTGTTTGTACAAAATTATTTAACTGTTTGCTTTTATGGGACCATAGATATTAAAATCACAAATTAAGCACTGTACATGATAAAAGAAAAGTGTTGACATCTAATATTTTCTTGGGGAAAAATGTGAACTTGTGGTTATTAGTGTACTGATGAAAAAGGAGAGCAAGTGACTAGATATCTGCCATATGCCATCAAGTCAAACAAATACCTCTTTAATAGCAGGGTGTCTGTATAAAGTAATGGAGGCTCTCTGTTTCTGCTTTTATATTGGACGTTATTAGATTGTTTCAAAGAAAACTATGAGGAGGGTCCCTTGCATAACCTCAACAAGTAGGGCAAACGTTCCCAGTTCCCTGGCTTCCTTTTAACATTCTTTGATAGGTGAAAATGACCTGGAGAGGAAAGGACAAAAATATCTCAACAATTGTTTCCCCAGCTTTCATCTCCTTCTTTCAAAATGCGTTTAGGCCTGAAGGGACAAACCCTTCTTTCTTTCTATAACTTCTTCTGATTTAATTTCCCATCTTTGACACATCATAAAGCTATAGCTCATTTTAAACTATACAGATAATCTAAAGAGTTGATTATTGTTTAATGAAACAATTAGTTGAAATAATTTTCCCAAAAAATCCAAGGCAAGACAGTGGCACTGGTATAATTCTACCAAATATATAAGAAATAAATAGTATCAATTCTACATATAGGAGGGAACACTTTGCAACTCATTTCAGCTATATTATTCCCTAATACCAAAATCAAATAAAGATAAACAAGGAGGAAAACTAAATGGTAGTACTACTAAAGAACATGGAAACAAAAATCTTCAACAAAATACTAGTAATTCATATTCAGCAGTAGTATAAACATAATAAATCATGATAAAGTGGTCTTAGATTAAACATTAGAAAATGAATTCATGTAATTCAGTATATTAATGGGCTATGAAGAAAAAGCCATAAAATCATTTCAATGGATACAGAAAACTGTTTGACAAAACTCAGCCCTGATTCATGAAAACAGTCTCCTCACCTTCATTACTTAATAAAGGGCTTTATTGTAGGCTGAACTGCACCTCCTCAGAACACTGAATCAGAAAGAAACAGACAATCTGAGCCAATTATTAATAAAAAGATGAAATTAGTAATCAAAAAATCTCGCAACAAAGAAAAGCCCGGGACCAAGCTGGATTCACTGGTGATTTTACCAAACACAGAGGAATTAGCACCCATCCTTCTCAAATTCATCTAAGGAAACTCAAGAGGAGGAAACCCTTCCAAACTCATTTTACCAGACCCACATCACCCTGATTACACTGGTAACAAAACCAAATAAGGACACTACACGAAAAGAAAACCGTAGGCTTATATTCATGATGACTGCAAATGCAAAAATTCTCTACAAAGTGCTAGTACACCAATTCAGTAGTATATATATAAGGATTATATACCATGATCAAGTGGAACTCATCCTCTGAAGGTTCTTCATTATATGCAAGGAAGGTTCTTCATTATATGCAAATCAATAAATGTGATACATAGCATTAATAGAATGAAATATAACAATCATATGAAGATCTCTAGAGATACACAAAAAGCATTTGGCAAAATTCAAAATCCATTCACGATAAAAATTAACAAATTAGGTATGAAAGAATGTGCTTCAACATACTAAAAGTCATATATGGCAAGCCCATAATTGATATCATATTCAATGGTGAAAAGTTGAAAGCTTTTCCTCTAAGAGCAAGACAAGTGGACCCACTCTCACCAATCTTATTCAATATAGTGCTGGAAGTCCTAGTAAGAATAAGAAAGAGAAGGCATCAGAATGGGAAAGGAAGAAATAATATTGTCTCTGTTTGCAAACGACATGATTTACGTATAGAAAACCCTAAAGATGAAATGCACAACTTGTGGCAAGCATCTGGAGAAAAGGGAAACTTGTGCACTGTTGGTGGGAAACTGGTGAAGCCACTATAGCAAACAGTCTGAAAGTTCCTCAGAAAATTAAAAATAGAACTACCACATGATCTAGAAATTCGACCTTTGGGTATGTATCCAAAGGAAATTAAATCACTGTATAAAAGAGATATTGCCACTCCTGTGTTCACTGCAGCATTAATTACAATAGCCAAAACATGGAAACAACCTAAGCGTCCAGAAACAGATGAAAGTGAGTTCACACTCATCTCTATACCCTCTACCATATTTCATATTATATACTCACTACCACATTTTATATTATATACACAGAATGGAGTATTACTCAGCTATTTGCAACAACATGGATGGGCCTTGAGGGCTTATGCCAAGTGAAATAATCATACAGAAATGCAAATACTGTATAAACTCTTATAAGCAGAATCTTACAGAAAAAAAAAAACTCACTGCGCTTGCTGAGGCTCAGGGCAGGAAATCTGGTGCTAGGAGGGCCCCACTGGGAGGCGGCAAGGAAAGAGAGAGGGAGACAGTGGAGGGATTGTTGGCAGAGAGACAGAAACGGAGGCAGAGCAGACAGCCAAGCGGCGCAGACATGCGCAGTCCTCAGGCAGGTGCACGCTGCGTGCTGCTCCACCTGCGTGGCGGGCTAGCGGGGGAGGCTGGGAGCGGCGGGGTCCCTTCCAGTCTTGTCGGGGCTGCCCGGGAAGTTGCCTGTTGCACCTCAGACACCCTAATAAGCTCAGCATGTCCTTCATGGGTTCCTGAGAACAGGGACCAAGGCCTGGGTATAGCGGGTTTGGAGCTCCAGGTGAGCATGTACAGGGCATGAGCCACCTGCTGAGCTCCGTAGTCACCATACTGGAGAGTGAGAGTGAAGAGACCTGAACGTTACTATTCTGCCACGGGAGTGTGTGTCACAAATCGAAAGAAAAGGAGTAACCTTACTGGGCAGGCTGACTTTCCTTCTTAATTCTAAGGAGAGTGAGAAAAGTGAACGCTTTTTGTATCAATTGTATGGAAAATAAAGGAGCTACATTTTCAAGAAAGGGGTGACTGCATTATGTATTTTTTAAATCTACCAAAGCACAGTATGTATTAAAAATATATGGAGAAATAGAATGGAAAAAAATACATCTTTCCCTCAATGTCCCTCAGAAGGAATAACTATGTAGACACCTTGATTTTGGACCTCTTAGCCTCCTAAACTGAGAAAAAATAAATTTCTGTTGTTTAAACTGCTCAGTCTGTGGTACTTTTCTTACGGCAGCCTTAGCAAACTAGAACAGGCAATTATGAAAAACGTGTGATTAACATCACACTTAATGGTGGAAGACCGAATGATTTCCCCATAAGATCTGTAATAAGACAAGAATGTCTACTCTCACCACTCCTATTTAACTTTATAAAGGACCACCCTCCACCCCCACTCAGCTAATGCAATTAAATCTAGGAAAAGTTATAAAAGACATAAAGATCAAGAGAATACTCTCTTTATTTACAGCTAACACAATTGGGGATTCAAGCAACACTAAAGAATCTACAAAACTATTAGAACTAATATATGTGGATTTAATAAAGTCACAAGATACAAGTCAATATAGAAAATCAATTTATTTGCTTATACTAGCAATAAGTATTTGGAAGTTTTATGATTTAAAAAAATATAAAAATATACAATACATATGGATTAACTTATCTAAATATGAGCAAGACATTGAATCTGCAAACATTATTGACAGATTAAAGAACATATACATATAAATGAAGAAATATACTAATGGAACAAAAGATTCTATAGTGTGAATATTTCAATTCTCCAGAAATTGATATAGATTTAAGTAAATCCCAATTAAAATTCAATTATGCTTTTATAGAAATTGTCAAATATATTCTAATATGTACACACAAATGTAAAAGAATTAGAATAGCTTAAAGAATTAAAAAGCAATACATAGAGGACTTACTCTCCCTGATTCAAGGTTCACTATACAAGTATAGTCATAAAAACAGTGTGATATTGGAGAAGGATAGACATATAGAAAAGTGAAAAAATAGGAATTAATTTATATACACATATTAAGTCAAATGACCTTTGCCAAAGGAATGGAAAAATGATATTTTTTTCAACAAATGTTACTGGAGCAACTGGAGAAAAAAAGAAAGAAATGCTTAATACTGAAACTTAAAATGAATCATAGACCTGTACAGACATGGTGAACCAAAATTTGAAGAAGAACACTTAAGAAAAAAGAAGCAAATGTTTTGACATGGGGTTAGGAAAAGTTAAAATAAAATACAAGAGAGATGAGCTGTAATTTAACACAATGATAAAGTCAACATCATTATTAAAAATACTTGATTTTCAAAAGAACCTTAACAAATTGAAGAGCCAAGCACAACTGTGAAAATATATTTTAAAATATAAATGTGTCAAGAAAATGTAGAACATATGAAAAACAGATAAACAATAAAAAGGAGACTCACCCATATTTAAAAAATATTTGGAATTTAACAAAGAAGATATATGAATGGTAAATAAGTACATAAATATGCGATCAAAGTGTTTAATAATTAAGGAAATTCAAATTGATATGGCCTCTACATAACTAAAATAACAGTTAAAATTTTTTAAATGATAATATTAAGTATTAGGATGCAAAGCAACTGGAATATTCATACACTGAAAATTTTTTAGAAAACAATTTATAAAATTCCACAATTGTTGGGATTGGGATTACTTCCTGTTATACCAAAATATATTATAAACATGCGATGTTTTAACAGCGTTTTATTTGTTCAATGACGATTGCATCTATCAATGGACAGAGTACATAGTAGAGAAACAATTACATTGCACAAAGCAGTTCATTTCATAAAATTATAATAAATCAGTTGTGTTGGATAAGTTCACTCAAAATGTTAATGGACATTTAAATAGCTATTTTGTGGAAAATAATGATAGGTTCCTCACATATAGCAAATTAAATATCAAGCATTTTGAAGAGTAAAATAATGAAAAGGAGGAAGAAGAGGAACACAATAAATTCTAAATGAAAATATATATGAATATTCAATCTTGGGATATGAAAGATTTCTAAAAAGGCAACAGATAAAATTCAAAGAGAAAAAAATCAAGAGATTTGACAGCATATGAATATATTTGAGATTATCTTCCCAAAACATATTTTTAGAAGTATAACAAAACCTGGAGGAAAATTTTTGATCATGTATGTCATGTATAGAACTATTCCCTTAGTAAAAAGTGCATGCACAGAAAAATATGGGAAATCAAAAATATTTGGAAATTAAACAACATATTTCTACATACTTCTAGCACTACATTGATTTAAAACTGACTATAAAGCTACAGTAATCAAGGCAGCGTGGTGTTAGTGAAAAACAGACACACAGATAATTGCATCAGTATAGATAGCCCAGAAACAGAGTCACGTAGGCAACTGACCTTTGACACAGAGCAGAGGCCATATAAAGGGGCAAAAATAGACATTTCCACAAATGATGCTGGAACAACTGGACATCCACATCCAAAAAAGTTTAATATAGACACAGATCTTACAGCCTCACATATATTAGCTCAAATTGTGTTACAGAACCAATTGAAAAATGTAAAACCACAAACTCCTAGAATAGGAAAACACCTAGATGTCCTTAGGTATAGCAATGCCATTTTAAATACAACATCAAAGGCATAATAAACTAGATTTAATTGGAATTTAAAAGTTCTGCTCTGTTAAAGACAATGTCAAGAGAATGAGAAAACAAGATATATACTGAAAGAAAATGTTTGAAAAGGTATTTGATAAAGGACTATACCACAATAACTTGCAAAGAATTCTTAAAACTCAGCAATAAGAAAATGTGCAATACAATTAAAAAATAAGTGAAAGACCTGAGAAGACACCTCATCATTGAAGATACACAAATAGCAAGCAAGAATATGGTAAGATGATCAACATCAAATGTCATTGGGGAATTTCACATGAAAACAGCATAAGGGAATTAGAAATTAAAAACAGTGAGATACCACTACAACACACCTATTAGAATGGCTGAAATCTAAGGCACTGGTAACACAAAACACTGAACGATGATATGGAGCAACAGGAATTCTCATTCATTGCTGAAAGGAATGAAAAACGGTTCAGCCACTTTGGAAAACAGTGTGGTGGTTTTTTATATACATACTAAAAATACTCTTACCATTTTGATACAACAGTCTTGCTCCTTGGTATTTATCAAATGAATTGAAAACGTCTTTCTGTACAATTATATGCACACACGTTTATTGCAGTTTTATAACTTAAAGCAAGTTTTAAACTTGAAAGTGATCAATATGTTCTTCAGGGTGAATAAATAAATAAATTGTGGCATATCCAGATAATGGAATAGGAAAGAAATGAGCTATTAAGCCAAGAAAATAAATGAAGGAAACTGAAATTCATATTATTAAATGAAAAAAGCTAATTTGAAAAGGCTACATACTATGTAATTTCAATTATATAACATACCAGAAGAGGCAAAAAGTAGGGGGTCACTAAAACCATTATTGGTTGCCAAGGTTTAGAGGTGGGAGGGATAAGTAGGCAAAGCATAAAGAATTTTTAGGGCTGAACTAGTTTGTATGACATTTTAGTGGAGAAAATCATGTCATTATTAACATGTCAAAACTCATAGAATGTACATCAACAGTGAACAATAATGTATACTTTAGGCTTTAGATGATTTTGTGTCAATGTAAGTTTATTGACTATAACAAATATAGCACTTTGGTGGGGGGGATATAGGTAGTGGGAGAGGTGGAGTATCTGTGGGGCAGGGGCATATATGAACTCTACATTTTCCAATCAATTGTGCTGTGAGCCTGAAACTGCTTTTAAAAACAACGTTTATTAATTACAAATACACACACACATTTATATGTAGGATTATATCTTCATGACTCTAGAATGGACTGATTTTTAACAAGAAATCAATAAGTGCTGACTATCAAGATATAAAATCAATTATTGGACTAGAGTCAAATTAAGAAATTTTTTTAGAACTAAAGGAGATAAAACTCAGAGAGTGGAAGAAGATATTTTTAACACAAATATTCAAAAAGAATGTGTCTAGACTATAATCTTACAAATCCTTAAAGGGGGATAAAAGCCAGACAACAGAAAAATGAAAATATCAACAGAAAAATGGTTCAATGTCTTGAGTAGACATCTCACACCATAAAAGAATACCCAATAGCCAATACATAAATGAAAAGGTCTCCAATATCATTATCCTTTAGAAAAATGTAAATTAAAATTATAATACAACAGAAAAAATTACATACTTCTGGTAGTATAAATTGGAATCAACTTTTTAGAAAACTGCTTTGAATTATCAAGTGTGAACTAGTAACTCCTATTCTGGGCATACACGCAAAATAACTGCTTAAATATATTTACTAAAATACATGTGCAACAATGTTATACCAATACTATAAGTAATAGTCAAAAATTGGAAATTTCTGAAGTACTAATCAAGGATAAAGTGGATAAATGAATTGTGACATCATTGTATAATATCTAACTATAAAGTAATGAAAATAAACTATTGGCATATACATTTATGAATATGTTAATAAGACAGGCAAGAATGGCTACCTGTTTTATTTCATTTACATGAAATTGAAAAGAAGGAAAATCTACTATTTCATGGTAGAAGCAAAAATAGTAGTTACCTTTGGGGAGGCTAGTGACTTGGAAAGGGAACAAGGGGCACTTCTGGGATCCCTGTAATGTGTTTGTGTATATGTTTGTGTGTACCTATATGTGTTTTTTAATCTCAGTGATTTCATGGGTGTACTGATTTCTATAACTCATCAAACTGTGACTTTATGATTTGTGCATTTTCTATATTCATGTATTATAATATAAATGATATGTGAATTTAAAAAACCAAACCTGACAAACTCTACAAGAAGAGTGATTAAGGTAAAAATAAAGAATTATTTGAAAAGCAATAAATAATTATAGTGTTTGTGTTTAGCTATAACTCAGATATTTTTTACATCACATCAAATCAAATGCATTCTTAGCCTAAATTTCATATCACAGATCATTGAATTCTTGGGTCTCTCCCACCTATGTGTGGGATCAACCAATTTGGGGAATAATAAACATTTGGAGGAAATATAATTATTTTAATAATTATAAAAATATTACTAGTTTATAAATATGTTGCTTCATATAAATATGGCATACCATAAACTTAGACATGATTTAAGGATTTTCTAAATACTCTGTTGTTCCGTAGTCTTCCAAGAAGTGGTAGGCTCAAGATTTCCTGCATAGTGGAAGAATAAAATATTTTAAATTACTCAAACATAGACAATATCTACACTGAATAACCTTCAGATAACAACATACAACATTTGCTAAATTTAGAGAAAGTTAGTTTTCACCATTTCTACTTACAAAATACCCAAGTATTATATAGTCAAACAGTAACACTGGATATTTCATAACGTACCTATGAACCCATTTAATCTGTGAGGATTTAAGAAGCAAGGGGTGACAGTAGGTAGAACAACTTTTATAACTGCACAGCATTCTGTGTCATGAAGTCAGAGCAAACATAAACAAAGCTTTTACTGAATTCTAAAACCCAGACTTTCTTCCAGTTTTCATTTTCTACCATAGTTCAGAAGCATTCATTCAAATACTTAATGCTGTTTTGTAAGTTAAATGTCTTCCCATATTCATGAAATGAGCTTTAGCAACATAAACAAGAATGCATAAATTAGTTTGTGATTTATGTAAAGTACAAAACAGCAAATGTTTTCTAAATTAGGCCACTAGTCTCTAATGTAAACATATTAAATACTGAAAAAACATCCATTTTTGTCAGTGCTTTGAAAAGAACATTGTTGCTATATTTTGTATACAATTTGTTATAACTCAAAGAATAAATAATTCCTTAGAAAGAGATGCATCTGAAAAGAAAATAAATTATGCTTCTAATTTTTTTATATATTATAATTAAGCATGGCCAAAAAATGTCTATTTTACTCAAAATATGGTAGAAATTATTACAGCAAGGTCTAACTACATGTTTAATTGAAGAAATTATCTGTTTTTTTCATGAATGCATAATATGGGTGTTACTATCACAAACACAGTAGCTAATCTTTTTTCAATTAAAACATCCTGAACAAAGGATAAAGGGATCTAACATTTATGAAATATTTTTTATTTATCAGGCACTGGGATATACCTCATATAATTAAATGTTATCAGTCTTACATGAGAAACTGATATTCAGAAGAAAAATGTTGTAATCTGAACATCATGCAACAAAGAATTAACAGAGGTGAGGTGTTAAACCATTGTCTGACTACAGATTTCACATTTTTTTCCCAGTATGTCATGCTAAGGCTCCATTAAACTAAACTCGTTCAGATTAAAGTGTTGGCAGAGGGTTAGCCAGCAGTGTATTGGCCTAAAGATAGACATGCAGGTCATTAAGCCAGAAAAAAGAGTTCAGAAATGTATTCATACCTATAATCATTTGATTTAAAGAAAGACATCAGTTCAAGAGGAAAAGATTGTCTTTACAGAAAATAAATGATGAAAAAATTGAATATCCATAAGGAACAAAATGATTCCCTGATGTCATAAAAATTATCTCAAGTTTATCAGAAACCTAATGTAAGAACTTAAACTGTAACACTTCTGAAAGAAAATGTAGTAGAAAATATTTGGGAACTTGAGTTTGGGGAACAATTTCTTAGTCTATGTGCAGAAATTATGACACATAGAAGAAAACTGGTAAATTGAACTTCACCAAAATAAAAAATGTTTCTTTCTTAAAAGACAGTACTAAGAAAAATGAAGATGAAAAACACAAATTGGGAGAAAATATTTGCAAAACATAGATAAATTACTCTGTCTTGGTATATAAAGAAGTATCATAACATTAATAGTGGATAAAAATAGTGGGTAAATAGATTGCAAATGAGCACAAGGGAACATCATGGGGTGAAGGAAATATTTTGCATCATGAATGTCATTTTGTTATTACAACTATACACATTTGTCAAAACAAATTGAATTATATACTTGAAATTGGTAAATTTTACTGTATGTCAAATTATGCCTTTATCATATTGATTAAACAAATTAGGGTGAAGACAAGTATGACCCCGCCAAAAAGAGTGTCATGAGAGGTTGGACAAGTTCAACTTCCTACAGAGACTTGAATTTTCCAGTAGGTCCAAGTCCTGGAGACAAGGAACAAAATTCAAGAACAGCTTCTCTTTTATTATTCAGAGACTGACATAGTAATTATGCTTGTATGCAAAGTTTCTACACACAGGGAAGTCAGATACATAACTATTTTAAGTGAAGTATACATAGAGATTTAAAAATATTTTTTTTGTAATTTGATGTCTAAATAAATGGTGTTCATAAAATGATGGAGAGGGGGAAATTTCTAACAAGAAATTTTTGCTATGAGCTAGTTTCAATATGCAAGAAAATTTCTAAAATTTCGAATGTCACCACAGGTTTTTTTCCCATAATTTTCTTCATGTATCCAACTGTATTCTAAAGAGTAATGAATGCATCTTTCCAATCACACTTCCAGCAGAATGCTCTACTAGATATTATAAAAGGACACCTTGTTACAATGCAAATAGAATGTGGATTGGAAGTGTATTGTTGTACATAGGAAAGTGAAGAAAAACTCAAGAAAAAGAAGGAGATAAGAAGAAAGAAGAGAGAGAGAAGTAATAAAGAAGCATAAGAACAAGAACAGGAAAAATGAGGAAGGGGAAGTAGAGGAGTAAGATGAAGAGAAATAATGAGGCAAAATGACAGTGGAGTAAGAATCAACACTCAGTTTGGGGCAATACCCAGGACAAATGCTGAAAGCTTTAACTAGAGCCTCAGAGTATTACAGATGGCCTGGAATTGGCCATACATATAAAACTAGGAATCTAAAGCAACATCACATACCTAAGGACAGCAGCAAATATGTAAAACAAGCAGGGTGCTCAGTCCTTTGCATTTACTGAGCATAGGCTTATTTGGCCTGTGCAGAAATTGGACAGCTTTGTGAATAGCAGTGGATTACCAAAACAGGTAGTGACTCCAATTACAGCTGCTACTTCAGATTTTGTCTCTTTTATGGAGCAAATCAACATAGCCCTAGCACATGGTATGCAACTAATGAGCTGGCAATGCTTTTTCATCTATGTCATTTAGCACAGAGCACCAGAAGCAGTTTGGGTGAACAGCAGAAACATGTCACTGTCTTACTCATGGCCATGTCAGTTCTTCTTCTGTCTCCATCCAGACTGGCCTGAATCTGACTGCTTTATTATTTTGCAGGATATCTTGGATTCTCATGCTAAATGAGCCTAGAGAGGAGGAATTAACAAAAACCCTTCATATGCCAAGTGAATGACAGAAAATAAAATTTACTTAACCAAATTCAGACTTCAATCTCAGTTTCTAGGATCAATTGCCTATGTCATATAAGATATCCTTGCATGATGACAACTATGATAATAGTTTCAGAATTCAGTAAACTTTCAATATGCTGTGTTAGCTATTCTCAAAGTAGTCCATAATGCTATCAGTTTGGGGTGGGTCTCAGAATAAGTGGCAGTTCTGAAGAGGATACAAACCACAATGCACTTGAAAAGTATCTGTAGCAGCAGTGATATAATATGGAACCTAGGCTGATGTCACCACAGAGACTTATGATATTCTTCTTCAGACAAGTGTTCTTTGGAAAGCAGTTCAGAGTCATGAACATGCCCTGTGGAGACTGAACACCTGACCATGGGACCCAAAATGACCATACTGAAAGAGCTGTCATACTGAATAAGCTAAGTGGCTGCTGAACCACCAAGCTGCACAGCTGGGCAGGTGGAGGAGCACTTCCTAACTGAGGATTAGTTATATATATGATTGTGTTTGACTAGGTGTCAAGAACACAAGTAAGTTCCATGAACAGAACTCACTGACAGTCACCTTTGCTGCACTGTCACTTACTCCTTTATGCACTTGTATATTGCTAAAAATTTAGGCTGCCCTCTATTAATAACAAGAACTCTATTGACTTTGATAATGAAGGTAAATACCTTAAAATAAGATGGAAGAAATAAGACAAAGAATATCATTAGTCAAAAGGGAGGTAAATAAAAAAATAGTAAATGGTCTAAATTTACCATCTTAGAAACATGGATTTTCATAATGGATATAATAAAAAATAAAATCAGCAAGGGAGCAGAGCCAGGATGGCGGCGTGAGTAGAGCAGCAGAAATCTCCTCCCAAAACCACATATATCTATGAAAATATAACAAAGACAACTCTTCCTAAAATAGAGACCAGAGGACACAGGACAACATACAGACCACACCCACACAGGCGAGAACCCAGCGCCTCGCGAAGGGGGTAAGATACAAGCCCTGGCCCGGCGGGACCCGAGCGCCCCTCTCCCCAGCTCCTGGTGGGTGGAGAGAAGTCAGAAGGGAGAGAGAGAGAGCCCAGGACTGCTGAACACACAGCCTCAGGATTCCGGACCAAAGCACAGACACAGCGCATGCGTGCGGTCCTGGATACTAGGGAAACAGGTCAGCAGGACTGCTGAGTGGCTGCCTGAGGCCGATGCAGGAGAACAAAGGAACAGGAGCAGTTTTTTTTTTTGTTGTTGTTGTTTTTTGACGAGTGCATTTGGAGGCCTTAAAGGGACAGGGACCCCAATACTAGGGAAACAGGGCAGCAAGACCAGTGAGCGGGTGCCTGAGACTGGCGCATGAGGACAAAGAAAATCGGGCATTTTTCCCTTTTTTTTCTAAATTATTTATTTAATTTTTTTTTCTCTCTTTCATTGTTGCTGTTGTTGATTTGGTTTGGAGAGTGCTTTTTGGAAGTCTTAAAGGGGCAGAACAGGACACTTGGCCCAGAGGCAGGGAAACTGGAGATCTCTGGGCACTCTAACCCCCTGGGCAACAGGGAGCACAGAGGCACCTTACGGAGATAAATAGCCTCCCGGCCGCTCCCCATCCAAGGGGGCTCCACCATTTTGGAGGAGCAGACCCAGGCAGGCCATGCCCACAGCAACAGCAGAGATAAACTCCATAGCAACCGGGCAGGTAGCAGAAGCCCTGTCTGTGCAAAGCTGCCAAGCATAAGCCACTAGAGGTCGCTTTTCTCCCAGGAGAGGAAGGCCACAAACCAACAAGAAGGAAAGCTCTCCCAGCTGTCAATCGTACCAGCTCTGCAAACTATCTCCAGCACAATGAGCAGGCAAAACTACAGGCAGACAAAGATCACAGAGACAACACCTGAGAAGGAGACAGATTAACCAGTTATCCTGAAAAATAATTCAAAATAAAAATCATGAACATGCTGACAGGGATGCAGAGAAAAATGCAAGAGCAATGGGATGATATGGAGAGAAAAATGCAAGAGCAATGGGATGAAGTCCGGAGGGAGATCACAGATATCAGGAAAGAGATCACAGAAGTGAAACAAACCCTAGAAGGATTTATAAGCAGAATGGAGAAGATGCAAGAGGCCATTGAAGGAATAGAAACCAGAGAACAGGAACGTATAGAAGCTAACACAGAGAGAGATAAAAGGATCTCCAGGAATGAAACAACACTAAGAGAACTATGTGACTGACCCAAAAGGAATAATATTTGTATTATAGGGGTATGAGAAGAAGAAGAAAGAGGAAAAGGGATAGAAAGTCTCTTTGAAGAAATAATTGCTGAAAACTTACCCAAACTGGGGGAGGAAATAATCAGACGATGGAAATACACAGAACCCCCAAAAGAAAGGATACAAGGAGGACAACAACAAGACACATAATAATTAAAATGGCAAGGATCAAGGACAAGGAAAGAGTTTTAAAGGTAGCTAGAGAGAATAACGTCACCTATAAAGGAAAACCCATCAGGCTAACATCAGACTTCTTGACAGAAACCCTACAGGCCAGAAGAGAATGGCATGATATATTTAATGCAATGAAACAGAAGGGCCTTGAACCAAGGATACTGTATACAGCACAACTATCATTTAAATATGATGGCAGGATTAAACAATTCCCAGACAAGCAAAAGCTGAGGGAATTTGCTTCCCACAAACCACATCTACAGGGCATCTTACAGGGACTGCTCTAGATGGGAGCACTCCTAAAAAGAGCACAGAACAAAACACACAACTATGAAGAATGGAGGAGGAGGAATAAGAAGGGAGAGAAGAAAAGAATCTCCAGACAGTGTATATAACAGATCAATAATCGAGCTAAGTTAGGCAGTAAGATACTAAAGAAGCTAACCTTGAACCTTTGGTAACCATGAATCTAAAGCCTGCAATGGCAATAAGTACATATTTTTCAATACTCACCCTAAACGTAAATGGACTTAATGCACCAATCAAAAGACACAGAGTAATAGAATGGATAAAAAAGCAAGACCCATCTATATGCTGCTTACAAGAAACTCAACTCAAGCCCAGAGACAGGCACAGACTAAAAGTGAAGGGATGGAAAAAAATATTTCAGGCAAACAACAGTGAGAAGAAAGCAAGGGTTGCAGTACTAATATCAGACAAAATAGACTTCAAAACAAAGAAAGTAACAAGAGATAAAGAAGGATACTACATAATGATAAAGGGCTCAGTCCAACAAGAGGATATAACCATTCTAAATATATATGCACCCAACACAGGAGCACCAGCATTTGTGAAACAAATACTAACAGAACTAAAGAGGGAAATAGACTGCAATGCATTCATTTTAGGAGACTTCAACATACCACTCACCCCAAAGGATAGACAGGCACTGAAGAACACACTAGAAGAGATGGACATAATCAACATCTATAGAACTGTACATCCAAAAGCAACAGGATATACATTCTTCTCAAGTGCACATGGAACATTCTCCAGAATAGACCACATACTAGGTCACAAAAAGAACCTCAGTAAATTCCAAAATATTGAAATTATACTAACCAATTTTTCAGACTGCAAAGGTATAAAACTAGAAATAAATTCTACAAAGAAAACAAAAAGGCTCACAAACACATGCAGGCTTAACAACATGCTTCTAAATAATCAATGGATCAATGAACAAATCAAAATGGAGATCAAGGAATATATAGAAACAAATGAAAACAACAACACAAAGCCCCAACTTCTGTGGTAGGCAGCGAAAGCAGTCTCAGATGAAAGTATATAGCAATCCAGGCACACTTGAAGAAGGAAGAACAATCCCAAATGAATAGTCTAACATCACAATTATCGAAATTGGAAAAAGAAGAACAAATTAGGCCTGAAGTCAGCAGAAGGAGGGACACAATAAAGATCAGAGAAGAAATAAACAAAATTGAGAAGAAGAAAACAATAGCAAAAATCAATGAAACCAAGAATTAGTTCTTTGAGAAAATAAACAAAATAGATAAGCCTCTAGCCAAACTTATTAGAGAAAAAGAGAATCAACACAAATCAACAAAATCAGAAATGAGAATGGAAAAATCATGACAGACTCCACAGAAATACAAAGAATTATTAAAAACTACTATGAAAACCTATATGCCAACAAGCTGGAAAACCTAGAAGAAATGGACAACTTCCTAGAAAAATACAAACTTCCAAGACTGACCAAGGAAGAAACACAAAAGTTAAACAAACCATTTACGAGCAAAGAAATTGAAACGGTAATCAAAAAACTACCCAAGAACAAAACCCCGGGTCTGGACGGATTTACCTCGGAATTTTATCAGAAACACAGAGAAGACATAATACCCATTCTCAAAGTTTTCCAAAAAATAGAAGAGGAGGGAATACTCCCAAACTCATTCTATGAAGTCAACATCACCCTAATTCCAAAATCAGGCAAACACCCCACCAAAAAAGAAAATTACAGACCAATATCCCTGATGAATGTAGATGCAAAAATACTCAATAAAATATTAGCAAACAGAATTCAACAGTATATCAAAAGGATCATACACCATGACCAAGTGGGATTCATTCCAGGGATGCAAGGATGGTACAACATTCAAAAATTCATCAACATCATCCACCACATCAACAAAAGGAAAGACAAAAAACACATGATCATCTCCATAGATGTTGAAAAAGCACTTGACAAAATTCAACATCCATTCATGATAAAAACTCACAGCAACATGGGAATAGAGGACAAGTACCTCAACATAATAAAGGCCATATAGGATAAACCCAAAGAGAACATTATACTGAACAGCGACAAGCTGAAAGCATTTCCTCTGAGATTGGGTACCAGACAGGGATGCCCACACTCCCCACTGTTATTTAACATAGTACGGAAGGTCCTAGGCATGGCAATCAGACAAAACAAAGAAATACAAGGAATCCAGATTAGTAAAGAAGAAGTTAAAGTGTCACTATTTGCAGATGATATAATAGTGTACATAAAAAACCCTAAAGACTCCACTCCAAAACTACTAGAACTGATATCAGAATACAGCAAAGTTGCAGGATACAAAATTAACACACAGAAATCTGTAGCTTTCCTATACACTAACAATGAACCAATAGAAAGAAAAATCAATAAAACAATTCCATTCACAATAGCATCAAAAAGAATAAAATACCTAGGAATAAACCTAACCAAGGAAGTGAAAGACATATACCCTGAAAACTACAAGTCACTCTTAAGAGAAATTAAAGGGGACACTAACAAATGGAAACTCATCCCATGCTCATGGCTAGGAAGAATTTATATTGTCAAAATGGCCATCATGCCCAAAGCAATATACAGATTTGATGCAATCCCTATCAAAATACCAGCAACATTCTTCAATGAACTGGAACAAATAATTCAAAAATTCATATGTAAACACCAAAGACCCCGAATAGCCAAAGCAATCCTGAAAAAGATGAATAAAGTAGGGGGGTTCTCACTCCCCAACTTCAAGCTTTACTATAAAGCCATAGTAATCAAGACAATTTTGTACTGGCACAAGAACAGAGCCACAGACCAGGGGAACAGTCTAGAGACTCCAGACATTAACCAGACATATATGGTCAATTTATATTTGATAAAGGAGCTATGGACATACAATGGCAAAATGACAGTCTCTTCAAAAGATGGTGCTGGCAAAACTGGACAGCTACATGTAGGAGAATGAAACTGGACCATTGTCTAACCCCATATACAAAATAAACTCAAAATGGATCAAAGACCTGAATGTAAGTCATAAAACCATTAAACTCTAAGAAAAATACATAGGCAAAAACCTCTTAGACATAAACATGAGCGACCTCTTCTTGAATATATCTCCCCAGGCAAGGAAAACAACAGCAAAAATGAAAAAGTGGGACTATATCAAGCTGAAAAGCTTCTGTACAGCGAAAGGCACCATCAATAGAACAAAAAGGAACCCTAAAGTATGGGAGAATATATTTGAAAATGACAGATCCGATAAAGGCTTGACGTCCAGAATGTATAAAGAGCTCACATGCCTCAACAAACAAAAAACAAATAACGCAATTCAAAAATGGGCAGAAGAACTGAACAGACAGTTCTCCAAAAAAGAAATACAGATGGCCAACAGACACATGAAAAGATGCTCCACATCGCTAATTATCAGAGAAATGCAAATTAAAACTACAATGAGGTATCACCTCACACCAGTAAGGATGGCTGCCATCCAAAAGACAAACAACAACAAATGTTGGCGAGGCTGTGGAGAAAGGGGAACCCTCCTACACTGCTGGTGGGAAATGTAAATTAGTTCAACCATTGTGGAAAGCAGTATGGAGGTTCATCAAAATGCTCAAAGCAGACTTACCATTTGACCCAGGAATTCCACTCCTAGGAATTTACCCTAAGAATGCATCAATAAAGTTTGAGAATGACAGATGCACCCCTATGTTTACTGCAGCACTATTTACAGTAGCAAAGAATTGGAAGCAACCTAAATGTTCATCAGTAGGTGAATGGATAAAGAAGATGTGGTACATATACACAATGGAATACTACTCAGCCATAAGAAGAGGGCTAATTCTACCATTTGCAGCAACATGGATGAATCTGGATGGTATTATGCTCAGTGAAATAAGCTAAGCGGAGAAAGAGAAATACCAAATGATTTCACTCATCTGTGGAGTATAAGAACAAAGGAAAAGGTGAGGCTTAGAACCTCACCCCCCGTGTTTTGAGAGAAATCTTCTGCATCCGTGGATGTTTTATTGCCCTTGTCTAGCTTGGATTAACACTTAGTCTGCAGGCACACAGCTGATCTTCTAAATTTGCTCTCTTATAGCACTAAACTATGTTTTCTACCTTTGTCTTACATCTACCTTCCACTTCAGCATTTTATTAAAATTAATAACAATAATAATAATAATAATAATAATAATAATAATAAAGGAAAAATGGGGAATTCACATTTAAATCAAGTATAAAAATCAAATGAATATTCATATTTGACCTGATTGTTTATAGTTCATAATGTGTGATCAAAACTGAAAGTTCTGTGATGACTGCTCTTGTACTGTTCACCATGTAAGAACTTATTCACTATGTAAGAACTTGTTCACCATGTAAGAACTTGTTCATTATGCTTCAGAAGATTGGAGAGTGACGAGAATTAGGCTTGGTGTGGATTAGTAGATTGAGCATTAAGTCCCCTATACATAATTTTATTGTTGCTAACAACCAATTGATCAATAAATATGAGAGATGCCCTCACAAAAAAAAAAGAAAAAAAAAGAACAAAAGAAAAACTGAAGGAACAAAACAGCCAAGGAATCACAGAACCCAAGAATGGACTAACAGGTAGCAAAGGGAAAGGGACTGGGGAGGGTGGGTGGGTAGGGAGGGATAAGGGGGTGAAAGAGAAGGGGGCTATTAAGATTAGCATGCATAATGGGGGGGGTGGGAGGAAGGGGAGGGCTGTACAACACAAAGAAGACAAGTAGTGATTCTACAACATTTTGCTGTGCTGATGGACAGTGACTGTAAAGGGGCTTATAGGGGGGAACTGGTATAGGGGAGAGCCTAGTAAACATAATATTCTTCATGTAAGTGTAGATTAATGATAACAAAAAAAAAGAAAGAAAAAAAGGGGGATTACACCCTGATAGGATAAAACTAACTGTAAATCAACGATTAATGCATGCTTTAAATATCCTGAGTTTTGATCAGTTAAAGGGTGTCAGATGATCGGCTATGGAGCTATATTTTTCTGATCATATTCCTTTCTCTTAAGGAAAAAAAAAAAAGCAGTTCCTGTGTGGTGACCTCCAATGAGTTCTACACAATGGTATAAAGGGCATATCAAAGTGTGGGCAAAGGGTCTGTTTGTGTTTATACAGAGCAACAAGCCTAATTTGGCTACCCAGAAAATGAACTAAGATACAATATGAAGAAGAACCTCCAACATCAGCACTCTCTGGAAGACTCATACCAGAAGATGATCATCAAAAAACCTCAACAAAGATCCAGGCGCTGCTACAGCTGTAGCTTCATTCATCCCACCAGTTCCTGGACTTGCCATGGGAATGAAGAAGGAGATATCTAAGCTGGCCTGTGCATACAGTAAAACAACAAATTTGACTGAATCTATACTGTTGGAACTCAACCAAGAATTAGGAGAAGTGCAAGATGTAGCGCTCCAAAATCTTACAGCTACAGACTATATACTGTTAAAAGAACGTATGGGATGTGAACAGTTCCCAGGAATGTGTTGTTTTAATTTGTCTGATTTCTCTCAGACTCTTCAAGTACAGTTGGACAATATCCATCATATCATAGATAAATTTTCACAAATGCCTAGGATGCCTAACTGGTTTTCTTGGTTTCACTGGAGATGGCTGGTAATTATAGATATGCTTTGGTTATGTAACTGTATTCCTATTATGTTAATGTGTGTGCACAATTTAATTAGTAGTTTAAAACCTATACATTACTTTACATTACTTAGATTACTCTACAGAAAATATGTCAAAGAAATAATCAATTTTCCCATGTTTTCTTCTGCCTGCTACTTCTATAGCTTTTCTTCTTCCTTCGTAATTACAACCGTTAAATAGAATTCATGCCTCATATCGAATTTACCGAGTATCATAATTCCTCCAGGTGGTAAAGATACCTCAAGACAAATGCTGGGCATAGAAGCCACAGGGCATAAATCTGCAAAGTAAAATGCTAACCTTTTTAAATAATATGGCCTCTCTCTCACTTACCAACTTTACATTTCCCTGTATGGCCCCAGACGATGACTGGTTAGCCAGAGATGGGTAAGATTCCTCAAGGGAGGAACTACCTAAGACAGGCACAGTTGCAGGGGGGTCATCACGTGAGAAATTGGGGATCAACAGAGGTGAGGCTTAGAACCTCACACCCCCTGTTTTGAGAGAAATCTTCTGTATCCATGGATCTTTTATTGCCCTTGTCTAGCTTGGATTAACACATAGTCTACAGGCACACACATGATCATCTACATTTGCTCTCTTACAACTCTAAACTATGTTTTCTAACTTTATCTTGCATCTACCTACCACTTCAGCATTTTATTAAAAATAAAAATAATAATAATAATAATAATAATAATAATAATAATAATAATAATAAAGGGAAAAATGTGGGATCCACATATAAATCAAATATAAAAATCAAACAAATATTCATATTTGACCTGATTGTTTATAGTTCATAATGCATGATCAAAAGTGAAAGTTTCTGTGATGACTGCCATTGTACTGTTCACCATGTAAGAACTTATTCACTATGTAAGAACTTGTTCACCATCTAAGAACTTGTTCATTATGCTTCAGAAGATTGGAGTCTGATGAAAATTAGGCTTGGGGTGGATTAATGATTGTGCATTGATCATTGACTCCCCTATGCAGCATTTTATTGTTGTTAACAACCATTTGATCAATAAATATGAGAGATGCCCTCTCAAAAAAAAAATTGAAATCCCTTTTTCTTAACAAGGGATTTGTTTTCAAGAAATATGTTTTTCTCCTTCTACTATGTTGTATAAAATATATATTACGCATTAGAAGTATATTAACAAAAGCTGCTTGTAAAAGATGGCATTTATAAGAAATGTAATTTAGACAAATTATTACATATGCTTATAACTTTGATTTAGATCTTCATAGTCATTCCTTACTTTAGATTTGGTTATAAAATATTTACACTCTTCTGTTTATTGAGGTTCACCATATATTTGTGTTATTTTCATTTAAATTCATTTACATTTAAAGGATGTCATCCTCTAAAATGCCGAAGAGCAAAAGATGTTTTGGTTATCTCTCAGTCATAGATTGGGCTAGTTTTACTTTTGAATTACTCTGAGAGCCACATTTCATGAGCCCACTTCCCTATCTCTTACCTTTTACTTTTTTTAATTGAAATATCAATGATACACAATCTTATATTGGTTTCAAGTATGCAACACAGTGTTTCAACAGTTACCCATATTATTAAATCTTTACCCCAACTAGGGCAGTTACTACCTGTCAACATATGAAGATTTACAGAATAATTGGCTATATTCTACATGCTGTACTACTATCCCTGTAACAAGCTTATATTAAGATTGGGGATTTTTGTGCCCTTTTACCCCCCTCCCACTCCCTACCCAGGCACCCAAACCGTCCCCCATTGTAACCACTAGTCACTTCTCAGTGTCTATGAGTCTACTGCTGTTTTGTTCATTCTGTTTTGCTTTGCATTTAGATTTCACAAATAAGCCTGATATCAGGCTTCCAGCTACCAGAACTGTGAAAAAATCAAGTTCTATTGATTATAAGTTTCCAATCTGTGGTGTTTGGTTATGGCAGCCCAAATGGATGAAGACAAATGAAGATATGGTAGTGAACAAGGAGACAAAAGCCTCTGCCTTCATGAAACTTATTTAATCATGGAAGTAATATTACTTACCTTAAGTGAGAGATGTAGGTTCCCATATGCAATCATAGTAGGGAATGGTCAAATCTCTCTTGCATTTTCATTAATTATTAGATTATTTATTTTTAGATGTATTATTAGAATATAAGTTTAGAATGTTTAAAAATTCCTAGAAAGCTTAGACTTTCATCATTACTGTTTCTACTCATCCTTAGTAACATACAAAATTAATATTTTGTCTCATATTACTGTAGCTCATTATTATTAATATAACTGTTATTAGGCTGGTGGTAAATATAATCCCAATTTTTAAAAATGTATTTCTACTTCCTTTTCTTTAACCTTCCCATGCTTTTATGTTTCTAATGTGCAATTTTTGAAAAGCATTTACCTTATTTTATTTATTTATTTATTTATTTATTTATTTGAGAGGGCATCTCATATTTATTGATCAAATGGTTGTTAACAACAATAAAATTCTGTATAGGGGGGTCAATGCTCAATGCACAATCATTAATCCATCTCAAGCTTAATTCTTGTCAGTCTCCAATCTTCTGAAGCATAATGAACAAGTTCTTACATGGTGAACGAATTCTTACATAGTGAATAAGTTCTTACATGGTGAACAGTACAAGGGCATTCATCACAGAAACTTTCGATTTTGATCACGCATTATGAAGTATAAACAATCAGGTCAAATATGAATATTTGTTTGATTTTTATACTTGATTTATATGTGGATCCCGCATTTCTCCCTTTATTATTATTATTTTCATTTTTAATAAAATGCTGAAGTGGTAGGTAGATGCAAGATAAAGGTAGAAAACATAGTTTAGTGTTGTAAGAGAGCAAATGAAGATGATCATGTGTGTGCCTGTAGACTATTTTCTAATCCAAGCTAGACAAGGGCAATAAAACATCCACGGGTGCAGAAGCTTTCTCTCAAAACAGTGGGGGTGAGGTTTTAAGCTTCACCACTGTTGTTCCCCGATTTCTCACCTGATGGCCCCCCTGTGACTGTGCCTGTCTTAGGTTGTTCCTCCCTTGAGGAATCTTACCCGTCTCTGGCTAACCAGTCATCTTCTGGGGCCATACAGGGAAATGTAAAGTTCATAGGTGAGAGAGAAGCCAGATTGTTTGAAAAGGTTAGTTTTATACTTCTTTGCAGATTTATGCCCTGTGGCATCTATGCCCAGCACTTGTCTCGAGGTATTTTTACCACCTGGAGGAATTATGATGCTCGTTAAATTCGATATGAGGCACGAATTCTATTTAGGGGTTGTAATTAGGAAGGAAGAAGAAAAGCTATAGAGGTAGCATATGGAATAAAACATGGGAGGATTGATTATTTCTTTGACATATCTTCTTGTAGAGTACCTTAAGCATGTATAGGTTTTAAACTACTAACTAACTTGCGCACACATATTTATTAACATAATAGGAATATGGTGACATAAACAAAGCAAATCTATAATTACCAGCCATCTCCAGTGAAGCCAAGAAAACCAGTTAGGCATCCTAGGCATTTGTGAAAATTTGTCGGTGATATGATGGATATTGTCCAACTGTACTTGAACAGTCTGAGAGAAATCAGACAAATTAAAGCAACCCATTTCTGAGATCTGTTTACATCCCATATGTTCTTTTAACCATAGATAGTCTATAGCTATAAGATTTTAGAGCACTACAACTTGCACCCGTCCCAACTCCTGGTTGAGTTCCAACATTACAGATCCAGTCAAATTCGTTGTCTCACTGTATGCACATGCCAGCCTAGACATCTCCCTCCTCATTCCAATGGCAAGTCCCAGAAACGGTGGGATGGATGCATCCACAACCGCAGCATCGCCAGGATCCTTGTGGACGCTTTTTTATGATTATCCCCCGGCATGAGTCCTCCAGAGAGTGCTGATGCCAGAAGCTCCTCCTCTTATTGTATCTTAGTTCATTTTCTGGGTAGCCAAGCTAGGCCTTGATCTTCTGCATAAAAACAAAAAAACCCTTTGCCCACACTTTGACATGCCCTCTATACCACTGGGTAGAACTCATTGAAGGTCACCACACAGGAACTGCTTTTTTTTTTAATTTTTTTAAATTTTTATTAAGAGAAAGGAATATTATCAGAAAAGAGTACCTCCATAGCTGGTCATCTGACACCCTTTAAGTGATCAAAATTAAGGATATTTAAAGCATGCGTTAATCTTTGATTTACCAATAGATTTATCCTATCAAGTTGTAATCCACCCTTTTTTTTTAAATCTTTAATCTACACTTACATGAAGAATACTGTTTACTATGCTCTCCCCTATACCAGGTCCCCCCTAAAAACCACAGTATAGTTACTGACCATCAGCATAGCAAAATGTTGTGGAATCACTACTTGTCCTCTCTGTGTTGTACAGCCCTCCCTCCCCTTTCTCCCTCCCCCGCTACGCATGCTAATCTTAATACCCCCTTTCTTCTTCCCCCCCACTTATACGTTCCTGCCCACCCATCCTCCCCAGTTCCTTTCCCTTTGGTACCTGTTAGTCCATTTTTGGATTCTGTAATTCTGCTGCTGTTTTGTTCCTTCAGTTTTTCCTTTGTTCTTATACTCCTCAGATGAGTGAAATCATTTAGTATTTCTCTTTCTCCACTTGGCTTATTTCACTGAGCATAATACTCTCCAGCTCCATCCATGTTGCTGCAAATGGTCGGATTTTCCCTCTTCTTATGGCTGAGTAGTATTCCATTGTGTATATGTACCACATCTTCTTTATCCATTCATCTACCGATGGACATTTAGGTTGCTTCCAATTCTTGGCTATTGTAAATAGTGCTGCGATAAACATAGGGGTGCATCTGTCATTCTCAAACTTTATTGATGCGTTCTTAGGGTAAATTCCTAGGAGTGGAATTCCTGGGTCAAATGGTAGGTCTGTTTGAGCATTTAGATGAACCTCCATACTGCTTTCCACAATGGTTGAACTAATTTACATTCCCACCAGCAGTGTAGGAGGGTTCCCCTTTCTCCACAGCCTCGCCAACATTTGTTGTTGTTTGTCTTTTGGATGGCAGCCATCCTTACTGGTGTGAGGTGATACCTCATTGTAGTTTTAATTTGCATTTCTCTGATAATTAGCGGTGTGGAGCATCTTTTCATGTGTCTGTTGGCCGTCTGCAGTTTTCTTTTCTGGTGGGGTCTTTGCCTGGTTTTGGTATTAGGGTGATGTTGTATTCATAGAATGAGTTTGGGAGTTTTCCTTCCTCTTCAATTTTTTGAAAACTTTAAGGAGAATGGGTATTATGTGTTCTCTGTATGTTTGATAAAATTCCAAGGTAAATCCATCTGGCCCGGGGGTTTTGTTCTTGGGTAGTTTTTTGATTACCGATTCAATTTCATTGCTGGTAGTTGGTCTGTTTAGATTTTCTTTTTCTTTCTGGGTCAGTCTTGGATGGTTGTATTTTTCTAGGAAGTTGTCCATTTCTCCTAGGTTTCCCAGCTTGTTAGCATATAGGTTTTCATAGTACTCTCTAATAATTCTTTGTATTTCTGTGGGGTCTATCGTGATTTTTCCTTCTCATTTCTGATTCTGTTGATTTGTGTTGACTCTCTTTTTCTCTTAATAAGTCTGGCTAGAGGCTTATCAATTTTATTTATTTTCTTGAAGAACCAGCTCTTTGTTTCATTGATTTTTGCTATTGTTTTATTCTTCTCAATTTTATTTATTTCTTCTCTGATCTTTATTATGTCCCTCCTTCTGCTGACCTTAGGCCTCATTTGTTCTTCTTCTTCCAATTTCAATAATTGTGACATTAGACCATTCATTTGGGACTGTTCTTCCTTCTTTAAATATGCCTGGATTGCTATATACTTTCCTCTTAAGACTGCTCTTGCTGTATCCCACAGTAGTTGGGGCTTTGTGTTGTTGTTGTCATTTGCTGGATCTCCATTTTGATTTGGTCATTGATCCATTGATTATTTAGGAGCATGTTGTTAAACCTCCATGTGTTTGTGAGCCGTTTTGCTTTCTTTGTACAGTTTATTTCTAGTTTTATGCCTTGGTGGTCTGAAATGTTAGTTGGTAGAATTTCAATCTTTTGGAATTTACTGAGGCTCTTTTTTTAGCCTAGTATGTGGTCTATTCTGGAGAACGTTCCATGTGCACTTGAGAAGAATGTGTATCCTGTTGCTTTTGGATGTAGAGTTCTGTAGACGTCCATTAGGTCCATCTCTTCTAGTGTGTGTTCAGTGCCTCTGTGTCCTTACTTATTTTCTGTCTGTTGGATCTCTCCTTTGGAGTGAGTGGTGTGTTGAAGTCTCCCAGAATGAATGCATTGCATTCTATTTCCTCCTTTAATTCTGTTAGTATTTGTTTCACATATGTTGGTGCTCCTGTATTGGGTGCATATATATTTATAATGGTTATATCCTCTTGTTGGACTGAGCCATTTATCATTATGTAATGTCCTTCTTTATCTTTTGTTACTTTCTTTATTTTTAAATCTGTTTTGTCTGATACTAGTATTGCAACACCTGCTTTTTTCTCTCTGTTGTTTGCATGAAATATCTTTTTCCATCCCTTGACTTTAAGTCTGTGCATGTCTTTGGGTTTAAGGTGAGTCTCTTGTAAGCAGCATATGGATGGATCTTCCTTTTTTATCCATTCTATTACTCTGTGTCTTTTGATTGGTGCATTCAGTCCATTTACATTTAGGGTGATTATTGAAAGGTATGTACTTATTGCCATTGCAGGCTTTAAGTTTGTGGTTACCAAAGGTTCAGGGTTAGCTTCTTTACCATCTTACTGTCTAACTTAACTCGCTTGTTGAGCTATTATAAAGATGGTCTGATGATTCTTTATTTCTCTCCATTCTTATTCCTCCTCCTCCCTTCTTCATATGTTGGGTGTTTTGTACTGTGTTCTTTTTAGGGGTGCTCCCATCTAGAGCAGTCCCTGTCAGATGCCCTGTAGAGGTGGCTTGTGGGAGGCAAATTCCTTCAACTTTTGCTTGTCTGGGAATTGTTTAATCCCTCCTTCATATTTCAATGATAATTGTGATGGATACAGTAGTCTTGTTTCGAGGCTGTTCTGTTTCATTGCATTAAGTAAATCATGCCATTCTCTTCTGGCCTGTAGGGTTTCTGTTGAGAAGTCTGATGTTAGCCTGATGGGTTTTCCTTTGTAGGTGACCTTTTTTTTCTCTCTGGCTGCCTATAATACTTTGTCCTTGTCTTTGATCTTTGCCATTTTAATTATTATATGTCTTGGTGTTGCCCTCTGTGGATCCCTTGTCCTGGGAGTTCTGTGTACCTCTGTGGTCTGAGAGGCCATTTCCTCCCCTAGTTTGGGGAATTTTTCAGCAATTATTTCTTCAAAGACACTTTCTATCCCTTTTTCTCTCTCTTCTTCTTCTGGTACCCCTATAATGCGTATATTGTTCCATTTTGATTGGTCACTCAGCTCTCTTAGAATTCTTTCATTCCTGGAGATCCTTTTATCTCTCTCTACATCAGCTTCTCTGCGTTCCTTTTCTCTGTTTTCTAGTCCATTAATGGTCTCTTGCATCTCGTCCATTCTGTTTTGAAGTCCTTCCAGAGCTTGTTTTATTTCTATATTCTCCTTCCTTATTTCTTGCATATTTCTCTGCAAGTCCATCAGGATGGTTATGACTTTTTTTAAAATTCTTCTTCAGGAAGACTGGTTAAATCTATCTCCCCAGGTTCCTTCTCAGGGGAAGATGTAGCAGATGCTGAAGCTGTCTGGGTTAGTCTTGTCTGGATCATATTTTTTTGCCTTTTCATGTTGATAGGTGCTATTGACTGTTAGCTGGGGGGGCTAACTTTCCACTTGTTACTGTCCTGGGACAACTGTGACCCCTACTGGCTTGTGTTGGGTAAGTGCGTGTAGACTGGGTCTTTTTGTCTTGCCAGGCTGGTATTGAGGAAGCTCCCTTTCTGAGTGCGTGGCCAGCCTTAGGCTGCTTCTCTGCTTTTGCCACACCCCGGAGGGGTAACGGACTGGGGGCTCTTTGGCTGTCTACCTTCTTGAGGGGTCTCAGAGTCATTGCCCAGGGGGTTAGTGTGCCCGGTTTTCCCTGTAATTTCCATTTACTGGACTGTGACCTGTGTTGTTTCTGTCCAGCTGTTGTGTCCCTGTCCCTTTAAGATTTTCAAAAAGCAGTTGCTTTTCTTCGTCACAGGGGCATCAACTTTGAGACCTGCTCACTGGTCCTGCTGCCCTGTTTCCCTAGTATCCAGGACCCCATGGATGCACTTTGTCTGCGCTCTGGTGCGGATGCCTGGGGCTGGGTGTTCAGCAGTCCTGGGATCCCTCTCCCTCCCCACTGTGACTCCCCTCCTCCTGCCAGGAGCTGGGGTGAGGTGTGCTTGGGTCCCACCAGCAGGGGCTTGTATCTTACCCCTTTCACCAGGCACTGGGCTCTGGCACATGTGGATGTCGTCTGGCTGTTGTCCTGTGTCTTCTGGTCTCTCTTTTAGGATTAGTTGTATTTGTTGTATTTTCAAAAATATATATGTTTTTGGGAGGAGTTTCCCACTGTCCTACTCACGCCACCATGTTGGCTCCACCTCCGGATTTCAATTTTTATTTTTGCTTTTTTTCCACTTTTTCGTCTCAAGAAAAAACTTTAAAAATCTGAAATACAAAAATGTAGTAATTTTACAAATACATAATTGAAGACACACAAACACACCAAAAACTTGTTATATGTGGAAATACATAGCAACACAAAATAATTCTATATCATACGTAAAACTCTAATTAATTTTTTAATGTTTGAGATTTAATGTAGTAAGATTAAAAAGCCAACTTACTTATCAGTTACATGTCAACTATTAAAAGTGAAAACTTTAATTTTTAATGTTCTATTAAATTCCATTTTAAAAGTACATTTATGAGAAAAACTACCAAACTATACTCTTTGAGATCCTCATTTGCTTTCTCAAGTGATTAACAAAATGTCTCCTGACTATCATTATTTTTGTACCTGTTGAAAGGTTGTGTTTTCATCAGGCATATCCAGGATATAAACAACATTTCAAATTTTAACTTTCATTTTGATTATTTGGTATTATACTACAGTAATTTTAATGAGTTCATGAGACATTCACATGGGGTCTCTGTGATAAACAGAACCACAAAATAATGTGAGCTATTTTTTTTCTGATACATGGGCACACACATGTGTGTTTATTTCTTTGTCACGAGATAGATAACAATGGCCCACTTTGGAAAATAAATATACAAGATAAGTTAAGATAATATTTGAATAAATACTTTGGTGAGATGATCTAAGCTTACTATGGATTTCAGTTAAGTCAGTCATGGGCCACTTTCAAATTTCTCCCAAGCTAAATGATATCATGGTATAACTATAATGCCATAGTTGATGATATGACATACATTCTTTTAAATTTGATGTTAGGATCTGAACTTCACATGCAATTAAATGAATCTAGGCACAGACCTTACACCTTTCAAAAAATTAACTCAAAATGGATCATAGGTCCAAATGTAAAATGCAAGCTATAACATTTCTACAAGATAACTTAGGCAGAAATATAAGTACCCTTTGATTTGGAAATGTCTTTTTGGATACAATACCTGGAGAGCAATCTATAAAAAAAAAT